>NW_024498906.1:8832570-8923464 GCF_017590055.1 Onychostruthus taczanowskii | reverse complement strand
TCCGGGTTGAGATCTCTGTGTCAAGTTTCATCCCCTCCTGACACGTCTGGCTCCGTGCCAAAGTCCTGAAAATGGAAAATTGGGGAAGGGCGGGCTGTGAGGGGTGGGTGGAGGAGCAGGGGGGGTGGGGGAGCGGGCCGGAGCTCTCGGCGGAGCGGCAGTAGCGAGAGGCTCTGGCCAAGAGGGATGCATGAACGAGCCCGTGTGAGCGGAGCGCGGCGGCATCTTCCGCCATCCATTCCGCCGCCCAGGCGCGTGGAAAGCCGCCGGCCGCTGCCATTGTTACCGGCGGGCGATGCGGGGACCGGAGCCGCCGCTCCGGCGAGAGATAAATAGCCCCTGACAGCGCCTCTTCGCACCCGCAGCTCGGCAGATTGGATTCGGTGGACGGCCGCAGGTCTGTGTCGCTCCCTTTCGCGGGAGTTCCTTTAAATCACGGCTCCACTCCCCCCTCACCTCTCCCGGGGGATGTTCCCGACCGTCCCCCACACAGCAGCCCTGCCGCCCTCCCCTGCTCGCTCCCCCTCCCGCAGCCGGCTGCGGCCCCGCTCGGCCCGGCGCGGAGCTCCGCCGGGGGAGGGGGAAAACTCCCTGGTGAAATACTTTCGGCACGCTGCGACTTTGCCAGGAGGGGTCTTGGCGTCGGATCTTTTGTCTTGGGGACTTCGGCTTCGTGCCCCGGAGTGGCTGGCGGCTCTCCCGGGAAGAGACTCTGGGCAAAGCGCCGGGGAGTCCCGGGCTGCCGCCGCGGCCAGCCGTGCCCCGCTGCCAGCGCCCGGCCGGCACTTCTGCAGGCTCGCCCGCCTCCCGGTTCCCCTTTCCCGCCGCAGGAACCGAGGGGCTGGGGCTGGGACCTGCCCTCCGCAGCCCCGTTCCCTCTCCCTGCAACGCCCACGGGTGGTGACCGTGGCAGTGTCCCCACGCGGGGGCTTGGGGGGACGTGTGTCCCTCGCCAGCCGCGGTGCCCCCTCCACCGGGCATCCCGGAAAGAGGAGCAGGGGACAACTCCGGGAGCCAAGGCGCTACTTTCCAGCTGCTGCCCTCCCCTTCGCCCTGCGGCCGGGAGCCTGCGCTCCGGAGCCCCTGGCACCCTGGGGCCGCCTTTCCCGGGGACACCGGGCAGTGCCACATCGTACGCGGGCGCCCGCGAGCGGCTCGGCGCCAGGCGAGCCCGCACTTTATTATTTTCCATCACCACTTTCCTCCCCCCCTTCCCCAGCCAGAGACCAGCCGGTGTGCGTGTGTGCAAGACGAGGTTATCGCCAGCTCGAGTCATTATTTCCAGGCCGACTGCCGCGGGAGAGTCTCTCCCAGGCGGAGCCGGTGTGGGCGGCCGGTACCCGGGGAGACAAAGGCCGGAGTCCGGGATGCGACCGGAGCCCTGCTGCGCCGACAAGTGCGGGCTCGGCCGGTGCCGGTGCGGGCCCCCCGCCAGCCGCGGGGCTCTGCCGGGACCGCGGGGCGCTGCCGCCGCCCCGGGGAGCGCGGAGTAGGGTTTTCCGAGTTACATTTGTTACATTTCCGAGTTATATTTTCAGTTATACGGAATCTACTTTTAGGCGATTGTTTTCCCTTTCCACTTGTTTGTCTCCTGCTAGCCTCGTAAACTGCCTCATGATTTATTACCTAGGCTAAGTGCTTAATTTGTGAATATGAAACAGATTAAAAGGAGATCGGCGTATTTTAGCAGTCAGGCCAGAGCAAAGCCCGGCAGCTGTTTCGAGTTTGTAGGCATCTCCAGCCTCGTGTAAGCAGCCCGGTCTGCTAGTGATCAAGGGGGTATCCCCGGGCTCTCTCCGAGAGGCCCGCCGCCGCTGGCTGCCCGCGCGTGCTGCTGCAGCGGAGACGCCACGGGATGGCCGCTGTGGGCTTTTTCGGGGGGGACAAACATACCACTGATGCCGTCCGTCAGAGAGAAACCCGTGGCTCTGGGCTTCAGCACCGGCTGCGTCCCCGCCACAGGCGGGCTCTGCCGGCGGAGGGCCCAGCAGGCACGCAGGGGGTTAACGACGGCTCTGCCCTCTCCTTCAAAGGACTCACTCGAGATAGAGTAAATACGGTCGGGGCGGGGGGGATGTGTGTGTGTGCCGCTCGGGCCACATGATGCAAAAGTAAGACAAGCACACTCCGGAGAACAAAGGCTTCCTACCCCCTTCCTCCCCCTCCCCCCCAAATCTGTCTTAATTCTGCAAGTAAACTTGAGCAGCTATAAAACAAAGGCGAACGATGAAAGTTATAGCCAAGGGACAATCAAAATAAATACCTTTGATGCAGTCCAAGCACGCACTTGGTATTTTCTGGAGCTCCCTGCTACCCCCAGGCAGCCAGGATATGGAAGGCTTTTCCTAGGACAGGGGTGACTCGCACGCCCGGGGTTTTGGCTCGGGCTGCTGCAAGCCACGTTCTTCAGCCCAGAAAACTGCCCGGGGCCAGCAGCACCCTGGGTGAGGCAGGCAGCGCAGGAAGGGGCCGTGCCGTCGGGGCTGGGGCAGGGGACGGCAGCAGCGGGACAGGGCTCCTCCGGGTGTTCCCCGGGCTAAGCTAGCGAGGCAGAGAGAGGTCCCGGTGAGACGTGCCCGGCTCCCCGAGGAGGATGTGCTCCACGGCGTGGGGCTGGGAGCGGTGTCAGAGCTGTGCCCCTGCCCCCCGGGAGCCCGACGGGAGCCGGCCAGGGCGGTTCGTGCCCCGGCTCGGTGATGGCCCCGGCCCCAGGTCACGCAAGTGACACCTCCCAGCCCGCGCCCCCCTGCTCCCGACTGCCTTGTGCTCGCAGAGCTGACCAGCTGCCTTCATGCTCGTCACCAGCACCCTGGAGCGATTCCCATCCCACGGACCTCTGCCTTGTCCCTCTGCTCCCCTCCACCTCTGGCCTTTGGAGGAAGATTTAATGCATCAGGCATGGCAGAGGAAGAGAAGGGGCACAGCAGCAAGCCAGCTGCCTGTGCAGCCCCACAAGCAGAGGTACTGCTGCTGAGCCCAAAAGTCAGAGAGAGACAAAAATCTATAACCTGCCCTGTACCTCTGGGCACCGCTTAAGGAGCGGGAGCAAGAGCGCTGTGCTGCTCCTGCTGGAGCATAGCACAGAGCACTGGCTGGGAGGTAAATGATTCATGTGCCCTTGCTGCACCAGAGCAGCTGCTCTGGTCCTCCAGAAGTGGCTGGTGTTGGCACAGTGGAAGGTGCAGGAAATGGGGACGGACTCTGGGCAGACCAGGGGGAAGAGGTGTGGTGTGGCACATGCCTGGGCAGGCTGAGCCCTGGTCTGCCTGGGAGCAGGAGAGCAAAAGATGATGCATATGGCATTCAGAGAGATCCCTCTGTGAGTGTGTGTAGATGTCAGAGTAATCCTTGTCCGGGGAAAACTGAATATTAACTGTGGTTAGGAAGCAGTCCTGTAGGTACATGAGAATGAGGGCTTGGGGATACCCTCTCCCACGGCAAGGAAGCATCTGAAAGAAGAGTGCAGGAATGAGACAACAGCAGGTACATGTGTGTCAATACAACTCTTTCAGGCTGGCTTGAGACAAGGTCCTTCTTCTGCATTTGGGACAAGGTTTGTGGCAAACCAGCACTAAAACTCATTTCTCAGGGGCCTGATGGGGTTTGGGTGTAGCTGACTGGTCCCTGCCTTGTGAGGGGAGATATTGCACAGGTATTATACACCACCACTCTTTCTAGCCCTGAGCCTTGCTGTTCACTGTCTGAAGGCACGACTGAAACTTTTGAGCAACCTGAAGAGCAGTAGGCAAAAATGGCCCCAGGGTCTCTCTATCTCCCCGTAGGTTTTGCACAGAGCTGCTCTCTGACTAGGTACATCCAGCATTTTAGAAGGGAGAGAAAACACAGGCTTGTGTCATGATGGTAACATACATCCCTTTTCAAGCAGTATGCTTGAATCAAGAAGCTGGAAAACCAGACAGGAGCAATGAAAAAGGAAAACAATCCTTCCCAACTTGTTGGCTTGGCCTTTGCAGTCATCCCTGCCTCAGGGAGGGCTATGGTCACAGTGTTAAGCCTTGGTTATGCAGCTGAAATTCACCATGCTTAAAGTCACCTGGTCCCTTGAGCGCTCTTGTAAAGGACTCCAAGGTCCCACAGAAAATGGTTTGTGTGTACTTGAAACTATGTGGATTTGCTCCCAACAGCACATTATGCCACTTTCAGCCTGATCCTGTCTGGCTTTCACTGAATTAATGCCTGGATGGATCTAAGTCCTAGCATCTCAGGCCAAGGTGGTTCTGACAGTCTTCCCACTGCTGTCCCCTTGCAGCTCCAAAGGCATTTTAAAATCCCCTTGGAACTGCTGTTACATGGTGATGGCTAAGCCTCAGAAGCAAAGCAGTGGAGAACATTACTAAAGCAGAATGGGCAAACCCCAGTGGCTTGGAGCAGTTGGCTTGTACACCAAAAAGTATGAAAAGCTTCTTCAGTTTGGAACACAGGTGCACCCCAGGCCCTCCTTCCAACCTCAGCCCCTTGCTGCCTGTCTGAATTCTTCAAGAAGTAGCAGGCTGCAGGCACCCAGTCCCCACCAGCCTGCAGGCCTTCTTGCAGCCAGGCTTACAGCTTTGATCCTCTCCCAGTTACAGTTTGTCAAGTCTTGTCTCTCTTCTTCACTGTTTTGACATCTCACCACCTTCACAACGCTTGTGAGAAGGGGAAAAACAATTTCAAAAGTCCTGTCATTGAAAGTTCTTAAAGATCACTACATGACCACCTAAATGATGCCTTCATATTCTTAGAAACTGTTTATGCTGCCTGATTTTTTTTTTTTTCTTTAGAGTAGACTCTGCCTTGCATCATCTAATATACTGTTCCTATTATCAAAATATAACACAGTAAGGGGAGGTTTTGGACTGGGTAAGGCTCAGGACACACAGAGATAAATAGGGGGATCAACAAATGCTACCTGTGAGTAGCATTTTATCTTTCCAGGTTCACAAATGTTGTGTTATGTGCCAGGAACTTTAGGGTGTTGCACACTCTGTAGACACAGAAGACAGATTGCTCCTGCCTGCCCTAAAAATAGAAGAAAAGCTGTAAATTCTATAGAGGCAGATGACCACGAGTGCTGTGCTGGTGGTACAGGGAGGCAGGTGAGCTCCTGGACTTAGTCATGGGCTCCTTTGCCATGTCTGACCAAGGCCACCACTCCAAGTCTGTGTCCTGTGGTTAGAAGGGAACAGTGTGTGTTTGTGTGTGTGTGCTCATGTGAATGTAATTGTGTTTCCACATAATGTGGATTATCTTTCTTTTGGCAGCAAATCTGTTCAGGGGGTTAGATAAAAAGATAAATCCTGCAGCCGTTCCCTCCCTGGGAAAAGGCATGTCTTCCATCACTTTCTCTGCTCCTTCTTCTGAGTGATCCCCAAACACACTTTTTCCTAGCTCAGCATCTGATATCACCCTGACAGTCTGCTCACTCTCAGCATGACACTCCCACATCAGGAATGGGGGAAGATGCAAGGAATAAGGCACAGCAGGTGAGGTGTTGCTTGGATGAACGGGAAGAGAGAGGAACAAGGGTGCAGGGTGCAGAAGGATCCCCCAGCAGCATTGCCCCATATGGTGCTGATGTGAGCTTCCACAGCTTCCCAGGAAACTCTCCTGGCAGGGAGATCAGGTGTGCCATGGGTGCAGGACACCTGATGGTCTCCCTTCTTTGGAACCGTGGTAGAGCTGCTTGGCTTAGTGTGAAGACAGCCTTGTCAGGAAAGAGAGCTCCATTGATTTAAATGCAAAATTACCCTCCTGCAGTTCTAATTTCCCAGGCGAGGGCCATACAGGCTCTGAAAACATGAAAGTTGTTGATGTATTGGTTCAATTAATTTTTAAAATAAGTTTGAGTGCCATTTGTTTCCAAATTTGATAGGAAAGCGCTGTAGATTTTTGCAAGCAAAGAGTGAGGCGAGCGTGGATGGGGTGTGTATTTTGCATGGCCTTGAAAACAGGGCTTAAACGATGCATTCGTTTAGTAGCAGACCTCTGCACAGGGATAAGTGAGGCCCGTGGTGAAAGAAAAAGACCTGAACATCTGTATTTGCTAAGTGGCACTGGCAGCAGTCAGCCAGCTCACAGAGAAGGGCAGACAAACGGGTGTGAGGCCCAGCTGAGACTGCTGGGTCCCTGGTGCTTTTAAAAGGAAATAATAGCTTGTGGGGGAACCCTTTCTGGTGGCCTTGGCTCCCGTGACCCCCCTCTGATGTATGATATTTAAACAAGAAAATGTCAACATTGGTTTTTACACAGACAGCCTCGTTCTGCTCTCCATGAAAACCACTGGCAAACCCCTAAGAGAGTTGGAGGGGAGCAGACCCCAGAAGAGTCACTCAGACCCAAATACTGTTGGCTGCAGCAGCCTGGCAAGAAGCAAGTGCAGGTTGTCAAGAGTGGCTGGGTGACATGTGCTTGCAGGTAAATTAGGCAGAAGAGAAGCAATCCCATCCTGCAGTATGCAGTGCCTCAAAGCTGCAGCTCCGATGGTTTGAATGATTATTGCTTTTTAAAATTATAAACTGCATTTTTGTACAGCGAGTGAGGATAGTGTGCTGCTTACTAGAATTAAGAGCGAGGGTGTTTTGTTATAACAAAGGTGACTTCTCTGGGCTCCCTTTTTCATAGCTGGGTCTAACGGAGAGGTCGATTTGAACCCGATGGCTATCTAGCAGTGGTTCTGGAAAGGAGTAATGCACATTGTATCAGAGGATATCCATAAACTGGGCCATCAGATGTGTCTTCTGATATATGTGTCCTCTGAGGTAGGAAAGTGTAAGTCATAGGAAGAGAGGGCAAGTGTGTCTGACTCACAGTAAAACGAGGGCACGTGGAAAATATAAACGAAGGGAAGGCTGCTACTAGTAGGATTTGAAGGCTGTGCTATGTGTCATGGGAAAAATAATTTAAGCTCATGGATAATTTATGATTAAAGGGGCAGATGTGGTGCAACTGCACGGTGCAAAATGTGAGATGGGGCATAAGCACAGAAGCAACTTAACCCTTGTTCCTGAGCTGTCCCTGGCTTGGTGTTGGTTTATGCAGGCTGGGCCTTGGCAGGTATTGCAGGAGCAGCCTCTAGGTTCTCTGATGTAATGTGAACTTCATCAGAGATCACCTCAGCACAAAAAGTGTAGTTACACTGGCTTTCTGCTCTGCCACCACATTCCCAGAGGTAGTGGCAGAATAAGTGGCATGCAAGTGCCTTGAGCAGCTCTGTGCCAATGGAGAATCATTCCTACATGGGGACCAGCTTTCCTGGGCAGGTCACAGCTGCTTTCCCACTGGGAGGTGACCATGGTGCAGGCCCAGCATGAGCATAAGCATGTGCCACAACCTCTGCTAGTGCACAGATCTCAGAAAGGACAGCCTGGCAAACCAAGGGAGCTAGAAGATGCCAGTCTGATTGTCTTGGTAGGAAAAGCACCTTTGGTCTAATGTGTGACCAACCTGTATCTCCAGTCAGAACCGTGAAAAAAGACCTATAATTTGGGAGGAAAATAAATAAAGGAGTGTTGCTCAGGTGTGACTCCTGCTAGGAAGCACAGAGATAGTGTATGAATCTGGGGCTCAGCCATTTCCTCGAATGTGTCTATCCTACATGATATTCTACTTTTGAGGATACAAATAATATGAACAGAGATCATTAGGTCAGAATATTCCATCCTGTACAGAGCCCAGCACAATGCAATCCCAATTACTGCTGGGGCTTTTGGGAGCCTGTCTCACCCAAATAATCCAGGGCATTTTGGCTCCAACCAGGCCACCTCTGGTGCAGAAGAGAGTCCGGGCTTGCAGCACCCGATGCAATGTCACTCACAGTCTTACCATGCTCCATGTCCATTTTTTGGGACAGATGCTCATGAGAAGGTGGATGGGCAATGGGCTGAGGTGTGAAAGCAGACCCTTTGACATGGTTGAAACAACCTTAATGGAATCTCTCTGTGAGCTACCTGGGGAGGAGTGTCCCAAAACTGAGCCCCATCACTGGGGCACTGAAAGGACTGAACTACCCTGAGTCTTGGAGCAACTTAATGAGGGCTTTGGTACCTCAAAAGAGGAACAGGGAAAAGAGGGAATGGTGTAGTGAAGCTCTGCCCATACTTCTCTATTGCTGTACATCCAGGGCCAGTGCCATTGTGAGAATATGCAGCTGTTGCTTCTTACAGACAAAAGAAAAAAATATGAAGCCCTACTGAAGGCCAGGGCTGATGGAGCACTGAAAAAGCCCCAGCCAGAAAAACTAAGCTAGCTCTCCACGTTGGTCAAGCTATGCTCAGCACTGTGATTTTGATGAACAACACTAGTCTGCATGAAGACAGGTGACTTTTTAAATGGGGTTTTAATAAAGTCAGTATTGCTGAAGCTATCTATAAAAGTAATCTGCATAGGGTTTTAAACAAGTAAACTTAATTATGCCATTAGTGCTTCCGACATGAATGAGGCTGTTGCTGCAATGTTGTGTCCGGCTCTGTTGTGGTGTTTGCATGTTAAAAGTGCATTGGCAAATTAATATGGGATCAGAAGAGAGCTGGAAGAGTGATTCAAGGTCTGGGAATCGCATCTTATTGCAAAAGACTAAAGAAATCCCATCTATTAATTTATCCAAGAGGAGGCTATGACTTGGTTTGATCATAGTCTTTAAGTGCCCTAAGTGTCTCTATGGGGAGATTTCTGATAGTCAAGATCTCTTTAATGTGGCAGACAAAGGCATAATGAGATCCTATGTTGGAAAGTGAAGCTCTATGAATTCTGAGCAGAAATAGGTACTTTAAAAAAAAAAAAAAAACAAAAAAAAACCCAAAAAAAGCAGTGAGGGGACATAACCACTGGAACAACTGAGGCAAGCAGTGGTTTTTCCTGTTACTTAAAAGTCTTCAGAGCAAGATTGGATGTCAAGTTAAAAGCTCAGGCAGAATTTATGGGTCTGATACAAGAACGTCTGGCTGAAATTCACTGGCCCATGATCTGTGGCAGGTCAGACCAGCTGATCATAACAGTCCGTTCTTGGTTTAAAAAATCTATGAATTAGGTATTTCCAGTCCCCCGAGTCCTGATATTACTGGAGGTCTCAGAGGAATGCATTATAAGCTGTCATCATTTAACTGTAAGCAAGCAAGGGCATTGCCTTTTTCTTTTTTTTATTAATAAACTTATTTTCCAAGAGCTTGTTAGACACTGGAGTTAAGCAGCTGTTAACAAACATGACAACATTTTAGAAACAGTTCAAATAATTCTCCTTCTCCCTTTTGCTCAGCTTTGTTTTGCAGCAGCACAATTTCATTCATGCCACATCTACCAGTGCTTCTCTAGATGAAATAGCAAATTCCAGCAAAATGGAAAAGGCAACCTCCATACTTAGGGTGGGCTCCTTACACCATGTCTTCTGCCATGTGCATCCCTTAGTCTCACAGATACATTGCAGGTTTTCCCTCAGCACTGTGTATGAACAGAGCAGGGAAGAAGTCCACCCATCTTCTGGTGCAGGCCCCTCAGAGAGGAGGATTCAGGTAGGAATCCATTGTCTGTCTCGGGAGTGCTTGGCCTCCAGAGCTCCCGGTTTGTCTGAGTAAATGGCAGAGAATGAGAAGAAGGTATTAAGGACAGACCTGGTATTCCTGAAATTATGCAAGCTATTAGCCTCCTTGAGGTTTCATAAAATGGCCTCCAGCAAATGGTCAGAATGTTTTTCTTACAGAGGAGTAGTTTTCAAGACAGCGTAAACTTTCTCAATATCCTTTCAAAGGGAAAAAAAAAAAAAAAAGAAAAAAAAGAAAAAAGAGAAAATAAGATAACAGAAAATCCCAGCCATGGCTCCTGGGAGTCTTGAAAACCATATCCACGGTTGCGTAGACATTCTAAACCTCTGATACATCCAGTGCCTCGTTAGCCTCAGTTATCAGAACTGAACCAAGAGGCGGTGAGGAGCGCGGCAGAAGATGGAGTTTAAAGTCGCTCGAGGACTGCACTGCCGTCGATGGGAGTCCTCAGCCGCCTCCCTCCGCCCCTAACCCCGCGGCGCTGGCCGTGCAGGCAGTGAGTCAGAGGGACGGGGCTCGGCGGGGCGGGGGCCGCCGCCGCTGCCTCCCGGGGCGCGGGCGGGGAGCCGAGCAGCGGGGGGAAAGGTGAACCCGGAGCCGAGCGGGGCACAAACCCATTAGTCGCACATAACTTGGGAAGACGCTTGGCCTCGCCATGACAACCGGCGGCCCGGGCTGCTCCCACGTCCCGCCGCCTCCCCCGGGAGCCCCTTTCCGTCCTCTTTCCCGGCGCTTGGGGAATGCGGGGCTGGAGAGACGAGCCCGGTGCGGGTAACAAAAGGGAATGAAAGGAGCTCTGTAGCTCACTTTACACGTCCGAGAGGCATTTTCATGCCCCGTAATGAGAAGGGATCATTCCGAGGAAGTTCAGATCAAAGGGGAGAGCGTCCCGGGCATTTGCATAATTGCCGGATTTCGGAGCACGGGCTGCAACCTGGGCACCTCACCGGGGGCTGCTCCTCGCTCGCCCGGGAGCTCCGGACAGAGGGGAGGTTGCAGACGGTGCTCCCGGGGGGACAGAAGAGAGGCCTGCCCCAGGAACGAGATACGGAGGTGGCCGGGCCCCGAGCGGGGTGCTGGGGCACGGCTGCGGTGCCCGACGGCAGGGAACCCTCGGGGGCTCCGGAGGCTGCGAACCCTCCGGTGCGCGGTCAGGCGGTGCCCGGGTCCCCGGGGGCCGCTGCCGTGCTGGAGCTGCTGCCGCTGGGGATCGGCTCCCCGCTCCCACCCGGCGACATCTGCGGTGCCGAGCCAGCACGCTGCCTCCCCGGTGGCTGGCGGGTGGCTCCCGGCCCGGCGGCTCGCACCGCCACCAGCGAGCGGGGATAAAGGGATTAAACGGCACGCTCGCTCCTCCGGGCGGGGGAGGGGGGGCACTTGGCCGGCTCCAGCCTCCCGTTCCCCCCGAGCGCCTCCCCCGGCCCCGCGGCGCTGCCCCCGGCCGGCCCCGGCAGCGGGGAGGCACCGGGCGCGCCCGCGGTGGCTCATTGTTCCCGGAACCAACCGGGGCCGCCGCCGGCGCCCGCGCTGCTCGGGGCGACGGGGTTCGCCGCTGCTGCTACCGGGAGGGGGATGCCCGGGGACACCCTTTTCAGCCATTTTAAAACAGCAAGGCTGGCGCCTTGCCGCGGGTGCCCCGTTCCCCCCACCTCTCTTGGGAGCCCGTTCTACGCCCGGACGATCCTGAAGGAGATGCGGGGGTTCCCCCCGCTCTGAAGTCAGCACCACCCGCATACGCCCCGCACCTGCGGGCCCCGGGCGAAACTCCACCCGGCGGGGACACCGCGCTCTTCCTGAGCCCTGCCCTGGGGATGTGGCCAGTCCTGGCCCCTGCTCTCGCCCCCGTGCAGCCAGCTCCCGTTCCAGCCCCAAACCGGGATGCAGCCGGACGCTTCCCCAGCTCTGGCTTGGGCAGCTGCCAGCCCCAGGACGGGCTGCAACCTCCCCACGGGAGTCGCGGCTTCTCCCTGCACGGCCGGGCCGGGGCGGGCTGGCCGGGCGCCAGGGAGGTGAGGTTAGCCTCGGAGCTGGCTGGCGGATGGCATGTTATTGTGAGAAGCGAAAAGCGAGCGGGGAAGGCAAATAGGAGCATGGCACCGTATAGGCTCGCCACGTGACCGAAATGTGTTTATCTCGCCCCGGAGAAGCCGGGCTGCCTGCGGAGGCCAACCCTGCCTTCATGGCACAGGCACAACTCCCGTGGCCGCGGACGGTTCTGGGCCCTGCGAGAGACCACTTCTGTTTGCTTTTGCTGTCGCTTCGGCTCTTATCATTTGCCTTGTCATTCATCATCAACCTCTCCCGGCCTCCCTCCCCCTTGCTCCCCCCCACTGCCTCCCCCAGGGTCAGTCGGGAAAAAACTGAGAATCCATCTGAGGAGCGAGACGCGGGAAGAAGGGTTGGATGGTGATGTGGCTGGGTGGAGGGCGGAGAGGTGTGTGTGTGTGTGTGTGTGTGTGTGTGTGTGTGTGTGTGTGTGTGTGTAAAAGCAGCTGCATGCAGAACAAAGGTGCTGGAGGGTGGCTTTTGGTGCTGGAGCAGAACCTCGTAAATGGGAGATTTCCGTTCACAAGACTCCGCTTGCACAGTTTCTGTCCTGCCCTTGAACTGACAAGTGTATATCTGCATTGCAACCAGAAAGTAAATCACACCGAGCCTGGCTCGGGGAGGGCGCGCACGACGCCTCAGTCTGTTGCTAAGTGCGAAAAAGTGGAAGATCTCAGCTTCCCAGCGCAGCCCCGCTTCCCCGACACAGTATTTACTTCGGGCGCCCAGCGAAACGCGCTCAGTGTTTATTACGGAGAGCGCCGGGGCAAGCTCGCATTTGCGTGATTAGGAGCAAGCGGAGGAGCGGCCGTGGCGCGGAATATCAAAGCGAGACCGCCTTGGCAGGGCTCCCAGGCAGGGCTTTACTGGCACCCGCGGGATTCCGCGGGGCAGGGCGAGCGCGGCCCGGGCGGCGGCGGCTGCCGCTCCCCGCTCGCCGCCGCCGGGGCACGGGGGGAGCCGGCGGCGCTTCGCGGGAGGCCACAAGCGAACGTAGTTCCTGCCCTAACGAGGCGCAGGGGCCCGGCCGGGCTGTGCTCTCCCCCGGCTCGGCGCTTGCCGGCCCCAGCCGCGGCCAGCCGGCCGGTAATCTCATTAGTGCCGTCGCGTTTGGGGAGTAAAGCGCTCGGCGTCACCGCCCGGCCTCGGGAGAGCAGACAAAGGTCTGCAAGCAAGGCCCTGCGGCCGTGGCACGCCGGCCGGCCCTGTTAATGTTCAATCGGGAGCCGGAGAGCGGTGCCTCTCCGTGCCGGGGGGCGCCGACCCCCGGCCGCCGCTGCCGGGCAGCCCGCGACGGGGCCGGTCCAAGGTAGCACGCCTGGCCGCCTTGCCCCGCCGGGATATTTTCTCCCTGGAAGTTATGCTAAAATAACATTTGTGTGCACGTTAATGATTTATTTATGTGGCTAATAACGCTCACATTCTCGCTGATATTTGTCTAGGCGAAGGACCAGCTGCGAAATGCCCCGCAGCTGTAGCCAGAGCTAGAACAGAGTGCCTTGGAACCAGAAATCAATGCTCCTGAAATGAACAAGTGGACAACTTATTAGGCTCAGTCACTCCACACGCCGTCCCCTGATAACGAATAGATGAAGTAGACGCCGGAGAAGGGACATGCCGGGGAAGGCTGCACATGCCTGCTCCTTCCCGGAGTGGCTGGGTAACACCGCGGGGCACAGCCAGCCGCACGGACATTCCCGGGCAGAGCAGAAGCCGTGACACGGCCCTCGCGGGCTGCCTAGGGTTAGATGGCGATAAATACAGCGAACGCCCGGGAGAACGGCTTCGGGGGTCACTCATAAAGGTGTCCGGTTTCCCTGCTGCTCCAGAGAGCACAACCGACAGGTTCAGCGAGATCACGTAGTCGTGGCTTCTCTGCCTAGAAACAGTCACGCTAATTTTGCATTTTTACCATCCACAGGGAGGAAAAATACCTGTCGTCCCGCAATGCAAATCCTTACGCAAATAGATCTGCGGGTGCACAGGGAGCTGCTGGCAGCCTGACCTGCCAGCCCAGAGTCGCTGGCCCCGAGTTTAGAGGTGCCGGCCAGCAGCGGCACGCCCCGAAAGCACATGGGATCTTGAAGACTCCCTGTTAGTCCCTCGGAACTTGCTGCTGCCTCAGAAAAGTCCGAGAAAGAGTCTGCGGTTAATCTCCGAGGCCTTCATACATCCCTGGCGAGCAGCGCCCCAGCGCTAAGTGCAATTAACATAAGAGACACTAAAATAGGAGAGCGGCGCTGAATTTAATTTGCAGGCTTAGGGAAAAAAAAAAGAAAAAAAAAAGAAAGAAAAAAAAACTTAGCACTTAGAGCGGTCTGGTGATGAACGCAAGAAGTGATGTGGAAGGCGGCAGAGTAGCCCTCCTGCCTCGGAGCGGGCCCGCGGCCAGTTCCGTGGACCCTCTCCGGGAGCCGGGACCACCTTGGTGCGCGCAGGTTTCTAGATAGGTAAACTCCTCGGACGGAGCTGCCTGCCGCTGCAGCGCGGCTCGCCCCCACGGCCAGCGCTCCCCTGGCGACCAGGTCAACCACAGCGCGACCAGGTCGCCGGCGCGGGCAGGCACCTCCCAGAGCCTCCCTGCTGCCCGCCCCGACACCCACGCACCCAGATCCGCCTCGCTTTCCTGCCCCCGCTGCCCCTGGGGAGAGGGAGGACATGGATGGGGGGCAGAAGCGACGGGATAACCCCCTCCCCGCTTTTCCTTCCCCCCCTCCCCCCCGCCTCCTGCAAACTGCCGCTGAAGTTCACAAAAGAGCGAGACATAAAGAGATCGAGGTTTCCGAGAAAAGGGAGAGGCGAAAATAGCGAGGTAAAGAAAAAAGGGAAAAAAAAAAAATCGTCGTAACAGAGGGACCCACCGACCGGCTGGGAAGCTGGTGGTATCCGGCCGGGGGAGAGGGGGGGAAGGAAGGAGCAAAGAGGGCTTTAAAAAACTGGAAGGCAAAAGCTGTTGGGGAGGAAGTGTAAACCGAGAGGGAGGCTGGGGGAGGGGAGAGAGCGCCATCTTTTCATGTCACAGTCACAGAGACAGCGCTGGGCTCGGCCACAGTGTCTCGGTTTCTTTTTAACAGCGGAAAACGTGCGATTAGCAGGCAGACGGGCGGAGACTAGCAGCCCTGCGCGCACACACAGCCCGCAGCTCTGTCTCCGTGCCGTGTAATCCCAGCGCTCAGCCCTTCTGCACCCCCTCATTAAAAACCCGGAGATTTCCTCCTCCTCCTCCGCTCTCCGAGGAAAACAACGCCTGCCACCGCCTGAACCCTGGCAGCGCCGCCCGCCCCGCACCGTCCGCCCGGAGGCCGCCCAGGGGCCCCGCGCTCCCCGGCGCCCTGCACGGCGAGCTGCGCGGTTCCCGGCACTCGGCTTCCTCCCGGGAGGCTGATTCTCGCCCCCCCATCGCAAAGGGCCGCCCCCGATGGGACGCACAGCGGGGGCTGGGGGGGGGGTGTGGGGAAAGCTGGCTACAATCCCCTCTATCCCCCGTTTCCCGTCCCCAGGGGCTGCTGCTCCCCCCTGCTAGGGCGGCTGCTCGTTTCCCCCCCACGCCCTCCCTTTATCCATCCCGAGGGGGAGGGTGGGGTGCGCCGAGCCGGAGCTCCCCGCTCTGGGGCCGGCGGCGGGGAGCAGCGCCGAGATCGCCCGGGAGCCCGCGATCCCGCGGTGGAGCTGGGCACCGCCGCCCACGGCCCCATGAACAGCGCTTTATTCCGCAGCGCTCAAACCCCTCATTGTGTTTGGCAGAATCACCTGCCTCCTCCGGAGCCGAGCGATTAATTTAATGCGATACAGAGTGCGCTCCCTCCCGGCCCCTCCTCAGCGGGGAGATCTCCGCTGGGCGCTCCGCGCCGCGGAGGAGGGGCACGGCACAGCACGGCGGGGCACGGCACGGCACGGCAAAGCGGGCTGGCATCCTCCGAGCACCGGCTCTCCCGGCGGCGCCCGGGGAAACATTCCCCGCCCGGTAGCGGTGGAGCGTCAGCTCCAATCGGAGTCGCACACAAGCATCCGCCGCGCAGACCTGCTCGGTGCCCGGGGGGGCTGCGAGGCGGGCGGGGGCCGAGCCGTGCCTGGCCAGGGGATTTGATGGGTCGTTGGCTGCGCCTGGGGAAAGGCGGGCGGGCGGGGGGGTGGTTGGCTGCGCCTAGCGATGGGGGATTTGAGAGGAAAGGGGAGGGGGGCTGAGCCCGGTGGAGGGGGTGCTGAGAGGGGGGGTGGGGCGGTCCGCGCTCGGCGGGGGGCGACGTGGTAGGGGGGCCGCCGGCTGCGCCCGCGGAGGGGGCATGAGGTGAGGGCGGTGGGAGGGAGAAGCGTCTCCTCTGTTTCTAATAAAGGAAACGACTTTTATTGAACGATAAATGCAGGGGAACGAAAGTCGTGTGGGTGCGCCTAGTGGGGGCGATTGATTTGGCAGGGGAGGGGTGGCGGCTGCCCGTGCCGGCGCGGGCTGTTTGGGGCGGGAGGGGCCGGCTGGCCTCGGCTGCTCCTGCTCGGGAGGGATCACGGGGAGGGGGCGTTGGCCGCCCCGCTGGAAGGGGACGAGGGCTGCCCGTGTTCCTGGCGGGGGGGACTGAAGCGGGGGAGTGCGGGATGCTCGCGGTGGGGGGTCCGGCGGGAAGGGGACGTGGGCCATGGGGTGGTGTCGCCTGCCTCTCTCGGGCAGGGGGGGCTGAGGGGGAGGTGTCGGCTGCGCCTTGCCAGTTGGGATTTGATAGGGGCGGTAGGAGACACGTCTCCTGTTTCTAATAAAGGAATCGGCTTTTATTGAAGGATAAATGCAGAGAACCAAAGTCGTGTGGGCTGCAGCCGCCGAGCTTCGTTAGCTGCCGATGTGACTGTGAAGATAAAACGCTCCACAATAACTCGAGCGCGAATAGCGCCGAGGATGGGGACGCGCATTCCCCGATGGCCTTGGCCTCCCGGCCCCCTCAGCCCCGGCCCCCTCGGCCCCGGCCCGGCGGCAGAAGGTGCCCGGGGAGCCTCAGACCGTGTTAACGGCTCGGCCTTGGGACTTCGCCAAGTTTCTCTGACTTAGGGGAACTCTGGGGATGAGTAATCGCGCCAGGCTAGGGTTTGGGAGGGAGTTTTTTTTCGCTCGCTCGCTCTCTCGCTCTCTTCTTTTTTCCCCTTGTCATCAGCTGCTGACCCACTCACTTCGAGAGCACGGCACCGACGGGTTTCTGAGAACGGGGGCAGGAGGAGATCGGGGGTGTGGCGAGCCTGGGGAAGCCCCCCCACCGTCTTGGCTCTCCGCCGAGCCACCCCTGCTCCGCTCCGGCCCTAAGCACGTAGGGGCAGCGCGGGGTCGCTGCTATCACGTTTCCCGTGCGGTGCCCTCGATTTGTCTTTGCCGGGGGACAAGGGGACGCACGCACTCCCACTCCAGACACACCTCGCTGCCTCGCGTGGAGGTTTCCCAGGGCAGCGAGGATGCGGAGCTGCCGCTCATTGCCCTCGGGAAGGGGCCGGGACATCTCGATTTATCGCAAGTGGCGACGGCTCAAGGACGGGAGGGGGAAACTCCGGGCCCAGGGAGAGGCCCTCGGGAACTGGGAAGCAGCGCGTAACCCCGGCCGCGGCCGTGGCAGGCGCGCCGGGCCGGGGCGGAACAGCGCCCGCATCCTCCCGCGGGCCTCGGGGCGGGCGCGGCGGGGCCCTGCCCGGTGCCGCAGAGGGCAGGGCCCCGCCGTGTGCACCGGCACCCTGCCCGCACACGGCCTCCGTCTGTGCCTGCCGGGCAGCGGGGCGCGGGGGCGGCCGAGAGGCTCGGAGTCAGAACCGGCTCGACGCCGAGCACGGCCCGCCCACAGCGGATCCTGCAGCTCGGCTGGGGACAGGCCGCGCTGCGGGAGTGTCGCCGTCGGGGGTGCTGCGGGCAAGGCAGCCCGGCTCTCGCTTTGCCTCAGCCCCGCAGCCCGTGGGGCTTTTCCAGCGCAGATCTCTGCCCGCTCTACCGGCAGCGAGGGGCCGGTCCCCCGCCTGCGACGGGGACGGCGAGCGGGCAGGGCCGAGGAGCGGCGGGGAGCCACTAATCTCGGCGCCTGACAGGTTTCGGTCCTCTGATTACCTGCGTGATTTGGCTTCCGAGAGGCGCTCCATGGAGCGGCTGCTGCCCTTGTTTGGGTACCGTGATGGCGGGGGGGGCGCGGGGGAGCGGCGTTGTAGAGAGATGAAGTGAGGACGGGGTTTTAAATGGCACTTGTGAACGGAAAATACTTTTATTTTCCCTTGGATTTTTGAAGCTGTTTTCGAAATGAACATTTTCCGAGATAAGAGGTGACCGATCAGAATCGCTGGGGGGAGGTTGTAAGCAGACGTTTTGCCCCAGCTTACTGTTATCTTATCTTTCACACTTGCAGGGCGAAAAAGTGGCTTATCTTTATACCCACCCCCCTCTCGCCTTAATTGCTAAAAACACTGTGAAGTGTTAAGTACAGGACTAAAGAATCTCTCCGCGTGTCTGCCATGCGAGTGAAGGGGCGGGAGTGGGGGGTGTCCGATTTTAAAAATTAGGGGCTTTTCTCTGGAAAGGTACACACATGTACGCGCCGAGAGCCCCTCCCTGCCTTCGCTCTGCTGCTGCTTTGATGTTGCAGGCTCTCATTTCATATGTATGCACCCCAACGAGCTACCCGCCGCTGCCGGGCTTCCAGCCGGGGCGCAAATCCCGCTCGGCAGCCCGGGGCCGCGCCGCGGGGCGCGGGCGCGGAGGGCGGCGGAGGCCTCCGCTGTCACCTCTGGGGCGGAGTGAATAACCCCAGTGTTTATGAACCCGGGCTCGGAATTGGTATTCAGCGCCGAGCCACCGTCTCCTCGCTTTCTCTCCCCACCCCCTTCGAAACAAAACACAACACAAAAACAAAACCAGAAGGAGGACGGAGGTGATTCATCGACTGTATCCAATTATTAACATACAAGCTGTAGTCTGCACAAACACACCTTCAAACCATGGCGGTTCCCCCGGCCGCCGTATTATGTTTAAACTCGGGAGCATGGTGGCTTCTGTTCCTCCGCCAAGTCACCGCTCGCTACCGCTCCTCCCCAGGCCGCCGAGGGACGGGGACGGGCCGCAGTCCGCGCCTCCCGGGGCTCAGGGACCCCCACCGCGGAAAGGGGTTGTAGCCTCCAGCTCCCGCGCATCGCCTTCAAAGGCGAAGGCTCAACCTCGTCCACGTCGCTTTCCGCCGGGCCGGGGTTTTGTCTGGCTCCCGTTCCCGTTCGCCCCCTGAGCCCGGCACGCCGCCCTCCCGCCGAGCCCCACCGCTGCCCCCCGCTGGGACGGGGGGAGGCGAGGAGAGCCATAACCTCGCCGGCGCTATTTTTACTCCTCTCCAGACTTGTGCGGCGCACGCCCCCTCCCCTGCAGGGCCTTGCCTAGCGGCTGCATCTCTCCGCTCTCAGGAGCGACCGGGGCCGCCCGCCTTTCACCTCCGCCTGCCCCGCCGGCCCCAGCGCCGGCACGGCCCGGCCCCTGCGCCCGGGGCAGCTCCCGCAGCAGCCCGAGGGGACAGGGCGGGGGCGGGGGACACGCACACGGGCGCGCCGCAAGCAGACAAAATGGCCGTGGTATGCAAGTGGGAGAGGTGGAGGGGGCAGCTCGCAGCCAGCCTGCCCTCCTCTTGCAGCTGGGCTGCCGGCCCCCTTCCCCAGAGCGGGGCCCGGGCCGCGCACCGAACCCCGGTGGGCTCGGCGCTGCGAGCTCTGAGCTCTGCCCGGGCCCGGCGAGAGCTTCCCCCGGCCGCGGCGCGGCAGGCCGAGCTCCCCGGCTGGGGGCAGGCCGATGGAGCACAGCGAGTGTTTGTCTGCTTGTCCCTGCCGGGCTGTCCCCTCCGGGCGCCGAACGGGGACCGGACGATCGCGGGCATCTCCGCTGTTCCGTGGAGCGGGGAAGGGGTGCGGAGCGAAGCAAACGCAACCGGAGCGATTTGTCATTCGCCTTTGTAAGAAAGATAGCGGCGCTTAGTCCGTGAACCGAGCGCGTTTCGGGCTCTTCTGGAAAGAAAATTACGGATCTCCTGTCAACGGAGTAGCCCTGAACTACGAAGTAAAATTATAGTAGTTCTGCTATGCAAAACCCTTTTGATTGCACGGGGAGTTTGCATGGCGGTGTTACAATATGCTGACGCCGTGTCAGGTCTGAAAGCGCTGCAGACCCTGTATAACGCCAATTGAGGCTTGTCTTGTTTTGTTATTCAGATTTCTACACTTCCATTAAAAACAGCCTTACAATAACCAATGATAAAGGTCTGATTTAAGACACACTCAACCAGGGCAATTCAGAGCTTAGGACAGTGATCTGTTATTTATAGGCTTTTCCTAGCACTCATCACCAGGCTGTCTGAGCACCTCGCTCGCATTAATTCATTTTACCTTCGCAGCGCCCATCTCCCCTCTGTCTGATTTCCCGTGCCCGAAGGACTGGCGTGCTCCGGCTGCCGTTTGGGGAGCAGGGGAGCGGGCCGTGGAAGGGCCAGGGCCCGGCCTCGCCACTCCTGCGGTTTAACCCTCAACTTTCTGAGGTGCGCGGGCCGGGGCGCGGGGAAGCTTCCAATTAGAGGCGGCGCTGGAGGTAAATGAGAGCCGGCGTAAAGCCATCCCACTTGGAAGCCTCCTGCGAGAAGCCTATTCTGCCATTAACAATGGATTTGTCTTTACGAGGAGGTTAAGTACTTAGCATTATCGGAGCAGCCGTTTTTGCGAGCGCATCCTCGCCCCGCTTCTCGGCGGCCGCAACAGCAGCGACAGAGCGGAGCCCCCCTCCCCTCCCGGGGAGAGAGCAGTGTGCAGCGGCCTGACCCGGGGGTCAGCTCCCTCCGGGGCGTGTGGGAGGGGGGGAGGCCGCCCTGTAATCCGCAAGGCAAGAGCATGCTTTGAATTTTCCGGGGTTAGCTCGGCGGTGCCCGCCGGAGCCGCGCTGGGGAAGGCGGCGGGGCGCGCAGCCGGCCGGGGCAGGCCGCGGGAGGAGCGAACTGAAGCCCCAATGTCTTCGCCGGGAGCCGCCAGCCTCCCGCTGCAAAGCTCGGGGACCCAGGGAACAAAAAAGGCACAGAGGCGAACAAGCGTGGGTCTGTTCCTCCCCGCCACGAAGGAAGCTGCGTTCACAAAGAAAGTTTACGGTTAAAAATAAAAGCGGAGCAAGTTTACCCCGAGATAACTTTTAAGTCATTAGCGATAAACAAAAAAACCCCCCCAACCACCCCTGCCCCAAGCATCCAGCCCCACGCTGTAGGCACACAGTTGTGATCCGGACTTCGCAGCCAGGGGGAAGGGAAGGGGGCGACTTTTGTGATGCAAGTGTGGGCCGCTGGCACCGCAGATCCAGACCTGTGGGGAGAGACAAAGCCCAGATCAATGAAGCCGGGAAGCTGCGGCCACCTCGCCAGGAAACGCGCTAGTTCTGCTTTCATATAGAAAGAAGCAATTTTAATGAGGTTTTCCTAGAAAAAGAAAAAAAAAAAATCCAACAGAGGCCTCCCCTCCAGCTGTGTGCCTGTAACTCACGTGTGTTCAATCTAATAACTTTTAATGTCTAGCCCTAAAACATCTTTATAAAAAATAGCTTTACAGCGTAATAGGCCAGGTGTCCTTCTGCTTGTTATTGGAGATTAAAAAAACGTGTGGGAGCCCTTTCAGATGCGTGGCCCGCCGCACCAGGATCAAACCCGGCTGCTACTCGGGGCAGTGCTCCCCGCCGGCCGGCACGGTGGGACCGCTGCCCGTTCCCCATACTCGGCGGCTTCCAGAGCTCCCCTGCGAGGAAGCTGAGCGGTGCGGCTGCCGTTTCGGGTTTCAGATTGTGGATATTTCACTTCTGCTTTCAGACGGGCGAGTTTTTTTAAGAGACACAGTGAAACTCCACAGCCCGTGATGGCAGTTTCATGAAATGCCAACCCTCTGGCCATGACCCGGCTGCGTGTGTGTATATGTGGTGTGTGTGTGCTTTTCTCTGAACTCTGTGTCCTTTTGCCGTGCATTGGGCGACCCCACTTATTTTTTCTTTTTTCCCCCCAGACGTAGTATATCTTCTCTATTAAACGCTTCTGGATTTGGCAGGGTGGGAGCTTTAGCAGGGACAACTTCGGAGAACTCTCATTTTTCCACCTTCAGAGCTAAGCAGCGGCGCAGAGCAGGCAGGCAGCCCCGGCCGTCCTGCTCCGCCGTTGAATTCCCATCGCCCTGCTTGCTGCTCCGGCGCCCTCGGTGAGGGAAGCTTTTGCAGCTCATAGCGTCTCTTCAGCCTTTTCGCGCAGGGTCCTGAACGAAGCGATTAAAAATCCCCCCTGGGGCAAACTGTCCGCGTTAATCGCCTGGCGTTTGGCTGGCAGTCGCTCCCACACGGAGCGGCGGCGAGAAGGGCTCGATGCGGCGCCGGCGGCGCTGAGGTGGCAGAACTCCCGCTTCCCCGGGAAGGCGCCGGGAGGTGCGGGGGAGCAGAGGGGCCGAGAGCCCGCCTGGCCCTGAGGCCGGGGCCGCCCCGGGAGCTTCCACGCCGCGGGCTCTGCGAGACCAAACCTGGGAGTATCAGCGGGGATGGGCGTTATGAACGGGAAATTTACGAGTCGAGCTCGCTGAGCCAAAAGTTGCCTTGCCAAAGTAAATAGATGCAGCCGATAACTACCAACCCGGAGATTAAAGGGCTCCACGATCCGGGCAGAAATCTTAAAGCAGCCCTAGAAATGCCAGCGAGGGAAACGGCGCTTCAGTCGTGACACCACCCCGGGTTGCCACACTGCTCACACCGGGTAAAAAGCGCGTTAAGGGCTGCCAAAGCCGGATCAGGCGAAAACGCGCTTTAATAAGGTCCCCCTCGGCCCCCCCGCCCCCCGCAATGCAGACGTTGACAAACGAGTGGCTTTTTTTCCCATCCCGATTCAGAGCTCGGAGAAGCGGACGGGGGGAAGCGGGGAAATCAGCGCGGCCGAGCCGCGGACCACGCGAAGTTGGGGGCGGCGGGTGGGACCCAGAGAGGGGCCCCGGCGTCGGGGGGCGACACACCCCCCTCGGCGAGTGTGAGAGGCTGCGGCCGAAAGGGTCCGCTCGTGGTGTGACCCCTGCGGGGGGTTACGACGGCTGCGAGCCCTCGGCAGGTCCTGGGGGAGCGGGGATGCCTTTGCGCGACGGGGGAAACCCGCAGCCGGCGGGTGTGACTGTGGGCGCGGGTTGCATCGCCGGGGGTATTCCAGGCGCCGCTGGGATCACGGGGGAAGCGGGGTGGGGGGGGCCGGGAGCGCCCGGCGGAGGGGCCGCGGAGGCTCGCAGCGATGTCTGGCAGCGCCGCCGCCGCCGGGGTTTTGACAGCTTGGCGGAGCGGAGTGAACGGAGCTTTATGGTAATTGCGGTTCTCCACTGGCCTTCTGGGTAGCGAGAGAGGGGAGTATCGGCGGGGCGGGGGGGCGGCTTTCCCCTCCTGCCTGCCGGGGAGCGCGGGAGCGCGGAGTCCCCCCCCGGGGCGCCGCAGCTTGGCAGCGACCTGTGCCAGCCGGGGGGAGCGAGCGGGGCGAGGGGCTGGCGGCGCGGCGAGGGGGGGCAAATCAATTAGTCAGGGCAAGGCGGGGAGCGGGCGAGCGGCCGGGCGAGCCCTGCCTGAGCAGGGAAACGCAGCCAGGGGAGGGGGAAACTTGCTGAGGGAAAAAGCGGTGGCGGCGCTGCTGCCGCTGCTGCTGCTGGCGGCGGCTCCCTCGGTGCAGCGCCTGCCCGGGGGGAGGGGAAGGGAGGGGAGGCGACGGCTGGAGGAGGAGGAGGAGGAGGAGGAGGAGGGAGAGAGGGAGGGGGGATGCGAGGGGAGCGCAGCGTGCAGCAGACGGAGCCCGGTCTCCCAGCGGCAAGGTGAGGAAGAGCGGCTTTCCCGGCGGACTATAGAGGGGAGGGGGGGGGGAGAGGAAGAAAAAGAGAGAGAGAGAGGAGGAGAAGAGGAGGAGGAGGAGAATTAAATCCCCAGCCACACACACACAAAGCCGCGGCGGCCAGGGCACGGGAGACGGCGGCGCGGGCGAGATGTGGGGAGCGCCGCGCTCGCCAGCGCAGGAACTTCGCCCGGAGCAAGCCAGCAACATGGCGCTGCCAAACCAGAGCCGGCAGCCGGAATGAGCATCGCGGGCTGCCGCTCCCACTCCCGCTGCTGAGCCCAGTCGAGCCGAGGAGCAAAGCCCTTCCCGCGGGCACCTGCCCCGTCGGCGCAGAGGGCGGCCACGCTCCCGCTCCCCGCGCCCCGCAGCTCCCTGGTCTTTCCGCGCCCCTTCCCCGACCTGCCCGCGCTGGGGCAAGCCGCGGCACACGCACCCACGGAGAGGGGGAGTCGGATCGTGAAACTTTTCTCGCCTCTTCTTCCCACCCCCGACGGGGCTGCCCTTCAGGGAGAGCAGCAGGGCCAGCCGACGGTGTGGGGACCCGCGTCTCGGACCGCGCACGCCACGGCCCCGCGGCGCGGCAGGAAGGTCAGTGTTGGGCTCCGCGAACAGCTCCCGTGCGGAAGCGCCGCCGCCGAGTCCCGCGGTGACGGGGCGGTTGCGGGGCTCCCCGCGGCCGGCCGCGGGAAAGGCAGAGCGGCGGCGTGGCGGAAAGTTACGGTGCGGGGCAGCGGGGCTGGGGCGGGAGTGGCGGGGAGGCGGCGGCGGGGGCAGGAGGGTCTAGGGGAGCGCCTCCGGGGCTGCGGTGTCGGAGGGGAAGTTTGGAGGTAGTTGCTTGTGAAGATGCCTGTTTGGGGCAGCGGAGGCACCGGGAAGCACCCGATCGCGTTGTCGGCTCCGGTGCGCCCGTGTGGGGAGTGGTGGCGGTGTTCCCGTCGTCTCGCACTTTGTGATTGGGAAGGCGCCGGAGCAGCGGCGTTACGGGGGCTCCCGTGGGACGGGGCGGGCAAGGAGCGGCGCTGCCGGCTCGCGGAGCGGGGAGAGCTCCCGCGCCGGGCGGGCCGGGCTCCGCGCTCCCCGCCCCGAGCAACGCGCGGTCCGGCGGCCGCGGGCAGGTGAGCGGCGGGCAGAGCCCGCTGCCGGCTGCCTTCTCCCCGCCGGGAGAGCCCGAGGCGCTGCTCCCCCCTGTCCCTCCGCCCCGGCGGGGCGGTCGCCGCGGCGCACGTGGGACAGGGCGGCCCGGGGCTTTCCCGTGCGCGGAGCTGTGCTGGCGTGAAGTCCGGCGTGACACGGAAGTTTAGTCAGCCCGAAAATGTAGTTTGGAGTTGGGAGAGCGAGCCAGAGGGAGGCTCGGGGCTTGCCATCAATGGGGCAGCCGGAGGGGGACGGCCAGGCGGGGAGGCAGCGGAGGCTGCTTTGTGAAGGCAGGGCCAAGTGGGGCGGCTCTGCGCAGCATATGAGGCATGCATTTGATGTTCGCGGAGCGAGTCCGGGGGCGAGGGCTGCGGAGCGTTCACGTTCCTCTTTCTTTCTCGATGTGTGTACGGTGGGTGGTTTGTTTGTTGGTTTTTGTTTTTTTTTTTTTTCTTTCCCCTTCCTCCTTCCTCCCTCCCTCCCTCTCATTTCCGCGATGTCTGTCGGATCCTGGGTTTGGCGATCGCAGAGGGGGCGAGAGGAAGGCGAAGAGCACCTCCCCCATTTACCCCAACAAGAAAAAAAAAAAGGCCCCGACCATAGCGAGCGGTGTAAAACTGACAAAGTGTGGGGACTGACTTTAATGGTATCGCCTCGGAGCTCCTCGCAGCATTAATTCCCACTAATGAATCTTTTCCAGAAACTCCGTTCATTGCTTTCATCTGCTCTTTAGAGCCCGCAGCTTTTGTATTCGTGTTTGCATTAAAAAGGGGGGGGGGCGGGGGGAGCCCAACCCGCACCACGTAGCCAAGCCCGGATTTTCCAAAGGTTTCTATTAACTTTTTTTTTTTTTTTTCCCCGCCCCCTCCCCGTGGCCCTACCGCGGGGGGCGGCCGGGAAGAGCAATGCCCCGCCAGAGCCACTTGGGAACAAAGCTGGGGGCGAGAGCGGGCGGGCGGTGCGGGGTCTGGGTGCCCCGGGCAGCGCCCGCACCCCCCGCCGGTGACTCCGCCGCTCCCGGGTCACCGCCGCCCGCGCTCCTCCCGCAGCTCCGTGCGCGCCGCTGCCCGCCGAGACCGGCGTTCCGCTGCCTCCGGCCGCCGCTCTCGCCGACTTTCGTCCCCGAGGTGCTGAGGCTTGCCTGTCTGTCTGGAGCCCGGTGCTGTCGCCCTTGCGACACACCGATTCATTTCCTTTCGGTTCTGCTGTTGGAGCCGCTGGGTGGTTTTTTTATTTTTCCTTTTTTTTTTTTTTTTTTTTCCCTTCCCGAGAGGTAGCCAGCGCAGCGCTCACCCTAATTGCTTTTAGGAGGATTAGGAGCAAATTCCTCCTCCCCCAGCGCCCCCCCCGCCGGGTTGCCTTCGCGCGCCGGGGTTGCAGTTTATCCCTGGTGCAGTTCTTTGAATTGCTGTCACAAATAGGTGACTCAGAGTTAATTAGGAAGTATGCACCGGATCAATGGGCTGCACAGCTCATTAGTTATTCCCCAGCCTTTTGCAGCGTTGGACCTCCGGCTCCTCGCCCCGTATACCTCTTTAATACGCAACCTGGAGGGCTGGCAGGGCCCGGGGAGTACTTCGGGTGAGGGGGGCCGGGTGCGAAGGGGCGTGATGAATACGGATATTGAAGCTTCCAGGATGGGAGGTTGCATATGGACGAGTGACCGGGACCCCTAGTGCTCCCCCCAGTCCCTCCTGCCCCTGCTATCAAACCTGCACGGGCGTGGTGGGCCCTCGCCCCCCCCGAGATCGGAGGGACGAGCCCGGAATGTTACCAAAAACAAAAAAACCCCCCAAAAAAAAAAAAAAAAAAAGAAAAAAAAGAAAAAAGTGTGTGTGTTTATTGGAGCGTACGTTGCGAGAGCAGACAAAATCTCATTTGTCAGGCATGAAGGTGGGCTGTGTGGAAGGCTATAAATATACCGGGGAGGATTGTATCGCGGTCACTTTTCTGTTCTTCGCCATTTCTAAGGTGAGTGGCGGAGGCTGAGGGACCGGGCAGGGGCTTCTCCTGGTATTGTTTGTCCGTCTGTGATAGATCGGTCTAGACAGCCGCTCAGGCTCCCTGCGAGCTCAGGAACCGGAGCCTGAAAGGGAGAGTGGGGGAGACGGAAAAGGTCACCGCGATATTTTTTCTTTTTTTCCCTCCCTCTTTTCTTCCTTTTTTTTTTTTTTTTTTTGTGTTGGTGGTGATGGTTGTTAACCCTTCACGCCAGAGCGGATCGGGGCTGGCTATCCCGGTCTGGAAAGATGCGGCAGCGCAGCAGCGATCGTAGGGATGATGTTGGAGCGGGGGGGGGCGACGGGGTAGCGCGCCTCCGGGCCCCGGCACTGCCCCGTCCATCTAATGGCTTTATACGAGATGTTTCCCACAACAGGAAAAGAGTTCACGAGGCGAGTGCCAGATGATTTCGTTCCCAGGAGTTTCCTCTCTGGAAACTCCGAGGAGCTCTTGGAGCCGGAGTCAGGCCAGCCACAGGGCCGGGGCAGCCGCCGCAGCCCCTCGGGCTCGGGGGTGTCGGGGTGTCCCCGGGGCTCTCCGCCCCTCGTAGCCCTGCCCTGCCCCCCCTCTTCCCGCGGGCCGCAGTGGAAATCCCGAGATGGAGGTTCCCGGCCCGCGCAGGGAGCGAGTTTCCGTGGCCGCCTTCGGGTTCCGTCAACTTCTCCCCCAGCAGCTCGGCGCCCTTCGCCCCACGGGGCCACATCTGTGCTCAGAGCGTGGGGCAGCCCTCGGCTCGTGTCTGTGCAGGACGAGCCGGGCGTACCTGCCTCGGGGTGTTTGGGAGCCCACGGGAGCGAACACACCTCGTGGAACGCAAGGGCAGGTGGAGAGCGGGGTCTGCCTTGCAGCTCGGGTGGGTCGGGGGTTGTTCGCTGCTCCTCCGAGCGTGTGTGCTTCCTTTTGTGCTTGAGACGTCCTCGGTGGATGAGATGCGATCCTGGCGTGCAAGCCTGGGCGGTACAGATTAAAAGCAGTTAAGGCTTTAGAGCGATAGATAAAAGCTGGTTTTGTTGGATTCGCCTGCAGCGCAGACCATTCCCATCCCTCTTTGTCTGAGCCCTGGTTCCGGGCGCTACAGCCTTATTGGAAATGCTCCCGAGCAGTCCACGCAGCCAGGGCAGCAGGCAGCTCAGCGCTTATTTACACGTCACATCTAAATACATCTCTAATTAGATAGAAGCAGCGCCGGAAATGGCAGATTTGTTGCATATCTAATACAGACCAGTGCAAACAGACTCAGCAGGGTTTCCCTCTCTTCTCCCCCCACAAAAAACCCCCGCACCACCAAGACCAAGCCAGTAATCTGAGAGCGAACAGAAATGACTTCTCCCATTTGGGTGCATTATGAACCACATTGGCGAATGTCTCTAATATTTAAAGCAATACTTGGGATGTGTGAGCTGAATGCCCAAATATGGACTGGGTCTTGAAACAATACTGGTGCCTTGGCTTTATTCCTGTGCTGGTGGACAATCCAGGCTCCGTGTCACACGCTGTATTTGCCTTTACCAGAATGTGCCAAGAGCTGTAGTTTCTCAGGCAGTTCAAAATTGTCATCCCTCTTCCCTCCTCTTCCTTCACCCCATGATAATACACTTTTTTGAAGATTGATGAGGAAGCCAAGGTCCCCTAACAGTGACTGAGCTGCAGGGGTGCCTGTACAGTCCATGCAAAGCAAACTTTCTGGATCTGTGCAGTTGCGAGAGTGCACAAAGTTGTTGACATGTTTTTATGTCTCCGTTTGTGGAGAAAATGGTCCCAGGTCACCACGGCCCAAAATAATGAGTGCTGCACATACCAGAGTAGTTTTGGCAATGTGTGGCTGTCGTTTACAAGGTCTCTCAACTCTGACCGATGAGTGGCCCCTGCAAAGACAGGCAGAAGGCCTGCTGCAGTTCAGGCCGTAGCTAAGCAGCCACGTTGCCCTCAGATTAAATATGGCTTGGAGTAATTCAGTGCTTAGTGTGGAGGACAAGTGATCTCGGATTTCTGCATGCCTCGACAGAGGTCTGTGCTCTTGCTGGGACCCTGCAGCGTAGTTGGGATGCACAGGTGATGTGCGATGCGCTGTCTTTCCCCCGAACACTGCAATACATCACATTTTAGTGTGGGCTTAAAGCAGCATGAAGCCGAGTTTAATACTTCCTCCTTAGGCTGGTGTTGCTTTAGAAATACTTGATGGCTAGAGCGGGCCTGCTCCCTTCTTTCTTGGCTTTGCAGTAACCTGGACAGTGGCACGGAGAGCCGGGCTCAGCCCTCTCAGATGCGCCGAGCAGCGCTCGCTGGCTGCATGGCGTGTGCGTGCCGGAGGGAGCGCCGGGGCCCGGGCTGCAGGCAGGGGGAGTTCCCCTGCCTGTGAGCAGATCCCGTTAATCCTCTGGCCTTTCAGGGAACCGGCTTACAGCAGTCGCTGCTCCGGAGCGACCTTTCCCTCTGACCTGACCTGCTCCGGTCCCCGGGCTGCGGCGGGCAGGGCGGTCTCTGCCAGGAGAGTGCATCCTTCCCCGGGTTTCTCCAGCGCTCCAGCAGAACGAGGTGGGGACGGAAAGGAGGAGGCCAAGAACTCCTTGCAAATGTGGCTTTAGGAAAGTTCTGCTGCTTTCCAGCAGGGAATTCATTTTTCCTTGTTTGCTGGACAGCAGTTCTTGGCTGAGGGGAGATTTTTTTTCCTCTCCTCTCTTCCATTGCTGGAAAAGTTAGTGGGTGAGAGCATCCCTCTGTACCTGCCTGCCTGTTTTCCAGAATTGTTGTCTGAATTATTTGGGACTCTTCCTTCACTCTTTGCACCCCAAAACTACCTCATGAGCTGATGGATTCGGTGCCATGTGATTAAACATGCAAGGAAGTCCTCTTGGAGAAGATCCTGACAGCATGAAATATAATTTGTGATCTGAAAGACAGTTTCCAGTATAATCTCATTATGCACCACAGACTCCCGGTGTTATTTTGTAGAAGGCGGACAATGATCAATTTACATTGACCTAGGGCTGGGTGAGCTTTTAGATGGTAATTGCCATATTGATTTGCATGCAAAAAGAAGACCTGCTAAAATTAAAGACCGGAAGCTAAATTAAATTTATTGTCTAGGTGCAAACTAAAAGACTTGTTAAAGTCTAGGATAGACTTGGAAAGCTATGAAATTGAGAGAAACATGATTCTCACCCTGATAACTCTGTAAAATGAATCTACATGATGGGACAAGGGGCTGCAAAGCACCCATTGTGAGTGGAGGCATACAAGCCGGGGCTGTTCCGTGTAAGCCCTGGCTCCCTAAACAATCAGAGAATAAAATATCTCCTCTGTCCAATGAAAATCTCGGTCTGAATGTTGGGATTGTCGTGCTAAGGAAAACAAAGCTTTATTTGGATAAGACAATTAAAGTGGAAAGCGCAGAATCCACCAGCCACGCTGGGAACAGCTCGTATAAAGAGCTGAGTGTGTTCAGAGGAGCTCAGGGGAAAGGGGAGGCTCCGGGCTGTGCTCAGTGGCCGAGCAGATCAGGCAAGCCTGTCATTGTGCTTCCTCTGCCTGCTCCTTGGCCAGGAGGGCTGAGAGTGCTCCCAGCCTTGGTGCTCTTCTTTCCGTGGCTCCTGCTGCCCTTGGAGTCATCTCCCACATCCAGGAGCTGCAGTGGCTTGGTGCTGTGGTGGGCTCCTTCCCCGAGCACCTTTAGACGGCCCACGGTGGGTTGCAGTCTGCCAGCTCATTCTTACTCAGAGCGTGGTTTGCTTTTCGTTTTCAGCTGGAGCAGTCTTACCCTGATACCTCACCTGGGGGCCTTGTACGCCTTTCAGTATTTGCATATTACAAAACATTTGGGCCTGTATCCTCAGTTACAAAAGTGAGAATTCCACATTCACGGGAGTATTGGAGTAGCTGGCACTTGGCACAGTTGATAGCAGAGGGAAGTACACCTGCACTTGCACAGAGAGCAGACTGCATGCTTGGGGCAGCCTGATGGGTGTCCTTGTCCCTGTGTGAACAGGTGCCTGTCCCTCACCCACCGCTGTGTTTCCCCTGTCTTCCCCTGCGGGGGGGTGGCATTGCATCTGGGAGTCTCCTGGAGGGGTGAGAGAGCTTTGTGGGGCTGGTTTAGTCATGGTTTGAGTATGGCATTTGTGTATGGTGACAGGTAGGGACAGAGAAGTGAAATCAAAGCTGGAGGGGCGTATTCTCATCTCTCCTTGAAATTCACAGAGAACTTGTTAATGGCACAAGAAGGGATGGGCTGGGCTCCTCTTTCTAAGTGTAAATTCCCTCCCTGAGCCAAACTTTCTCCATGTGAAAGCTCCTGGCTATGGAGAGATCCTACAGGGATCTCTGATCCTCGGGCAATCCCCTTTGCTCCCACGCCCTGGTGTGCTGGGTTGTGCTTTAAGCTTCTCCGACTTGCCCCCAGCAGTAGGAGGCTGAGCTGGGTGCTGAGGAAAGCCCTTCCCACAGGCTGCGGTCCCCTAGGCTCACCTTGCTCTGGCCTGATCGTGCTCCTCCGTGCAGTGTTTTCCTTTCCTCCTGTTCCAGTAGTCAAGCACAGAGTGGATTAGCAAAGCCCCGTGCAGAATTAAGCAGCCCGGTGTGAAGTTATGCGGAGCTCTGAGGACTGGCCTGCCTTCCCCTGCAGACCTCCTGTGCTGTGCCGTGCCGTGCCGTGCCAGGGCAGCCCAGGAGCAGTGGGCAAGGGTGGATGCTTCGATCGGTCTCCAGGCCTTGCTGGGCGAGGAGAGAAATACCTCTGGCTAAAGTTGGGAGCAGCAGGGGAAGCTGGAGCAGTACTTTCGCAAGCAGGAAGTGATCTCCCAGGGTAAACGTTTTAATGGAAGTGTAACCTGGCATTGCACAAAACCCCAACCCAGGGCGGGTGCTGCCAGCTGGGAGGATGCAGAGCTGGAGGAGACGCGTGGGAGGCTGTGCCCTGCAGTGCCAGGGGCGCCCACAGCGGAGCCCTGTGTGCGGAGCTGGAGGCGGCTGTGGCAGGGCCTGCCCTGAGCAGGTGGCTGAAGGTTGTCTTATTTTAGCTACAGAAGTATCTCTCTAGATCCATTACTGCGAGATCTCGTTTGCAATAAACTATATTGGCTCCCCTCTTTATACAAATTGCTGGTATGAAAGAAAACCCAGCCTATATGCATGGAGGCAGGCATGAGCTAGTGAGATCAGGTTTCCTACTGAGCTCCCAGAGGAGAAGTCAGCATTTGATTGAAGCTACACTTGGTTCTTGGTTCCCAGGGGACAGCAGCCCTGAAACACGAGAGCCCTCCCTCCTTTTTTCCCCCCTTCTCTCTCTTCTTCCTCTAAAAGCCTTTGTGCTGAAAGAGCCTCAGTAGGCACGAATCGCCTGTCTCTCACAAGACTGTGTTGCAGCCTTTGCTGACATTGTTCTGTTAGCAGTGGTTTTTACCAGGCCAGCAGATTTCTAGCTACGTATAGGCACTGAATAGTCGATGATACTGACCTGTGAATATGTACTGGTGTCTTTGGGTGGTGAATCTGATTCGGAAGTCGATTGGAGACTTGCCACATTAGTGTGAAGCACCATACCTGCCGGGTAGTACTGCCCTTTGGCAGGGTTAGGCCAAGATGGAGACATGCTTCCAATAAAGTCAGGTATTTTTCCTTACTGGTGCCGTCTCCCAAGCTGCATAGATAGAAAGTGTTATTTCAGCTCCTGTGGCCTCGTAAAGAGTTCATGCGGGACACAAATTTCAGAGAAAGTTGCCATGTCTTGGTTTTCCCTTAAGAGATGCACAATTTGGGTAATACCAGGACTCAGAATGGCAAGGAAAGGTTTTCTCGAACAGATTTATTTTCCCCATGCTTCTTTAAGTAAATTCCATGTCTCCTCCAACTTTGCTGCTGATGTAAAAATAAGTAAGGGCAGGGAAGGAGCTATGAGGATTTACACTCAAATTACAGCTGTGCCCAGCAAAAGGCCCTCTGAGAGTGTGCAGTGCACTCCTTTGCTTCCAGGTGGTTGTATCATGAACGAAGCTGGAGTCGTGCTTTAGGTTATTGGCATTTTTTTTTTCTTGTTATTTTTGGTTTTCCTCCTTACGGTGCAAAGGAGAAGGTGGAAGCGCGTCTCTGCCGCCCGGCTGAGCGGAGGGGCCGGTGCCGCCGCGGGTAGCGGGGTCACCGCCGCGGGTAGCGGGGTCACCGCCGCGGGCAGAGGTGGCGGAGGGGCCCCTCGGCGGGAGGTTCGCTGCGACAGCAGGTCGGACGCTGCCGGCGGCGGCCCCGTGCGAGGCTGCCGGGCAGGGATCGGGGGAAGCCCGGCTTTCCCGGGGAAGAGCTGCTCGGAGGCGCGCCGCGCCGCGGGGGCGAGCTCGCCGTGTGCCGCGGGGCGCTGCGCAGCTGCAGGCGCGGCTTTCCCCGCTACAGCGGGGTTCCCCCTCGCCTTTCCCAAAAGCCAGACCGAGAGCGGAGCTCAACTTGTGATTGTGCAGGCGTTTCGTCGGGCGTGAGTGCTGACTGGAAACCCCTCCGTGCTGTTGGGGGAGAGCCCCGCGGCGCTTGGCACCCACCGACATCGGGCTGGCGGAGCAGCACCCCGCAGCCCCGGCCCGGCCCGCAGAGCCCCCCGGGCAGCGCGGCTCCGCCTGGCCGACCTCCGGGAACAAGCACGTTTCTGGCCCCGGGGCGGGGGAGGTGGGTAGAGGGTGTTCCTTGTTTCGAGTAAACCAGCTGCAGTGGTTGATGGTAAAGCAATGAAGGCAGACACAATGCTGCTGTTGTTGGTTTGATCTCTAACTGGGGATTGTTAGTCTGGATTTAACTCTGTGGCAAGGGGGGCGGGGGTTTGGGGAGGCCCCGGGGCCCGGCGGCATCCCGGGCGGCGGCGGCGGGGCGCCCAGCCGCGCTGCCCTGCCGCCCGCCGCGACGCTTAGGCAAACGCCGCTGGCCGGGGAGAAGCGTTCCGCCCCCTCCCCCCGGCCCCTCTTTCCGCCTCCGCTTGATTTACAAGCGCAGGGAGGCAGCTGGAGGAGCGGCCGGCTCCGTGCCCGGCCCCGGCGCTGGGAATTCCCTCCTGGCGGCAGGTTTGCGCCGGCCCGGTGACTTTGCGGGAGCGGCGGGCGCGGTGTCCCGGCAGCCCCGCGGCAGGAGAGGGCAGCCCGGCTGCGAGCCTCGGCCGACCCGGGGCACGGCACGGTGCCGTGGCTGGCAGCAGTTTCCTTCACAAACACGTGTTGGCAGAGAAGTTGCCGCTTGAGATGGCAGCGTACGACCCCTGATAACCTGGATGTGCAGGGATCCCTGGAGGAGGTCTTCAGTGAAAAACTCCTCGTGCATAAATTTCCCGAGTGGCTATTTTCTGCTCAAAGCCTCTGCATCTAAGGCCCTCGGTTTGTCTTCTGAGAGTAGGATATAAAATGCTGTCTGTTCTTGAAGTTTGCTCCAGTACCCACAGTGATCTCCTGGCCCTTTCAGAAGAGCCTCTGGAAAGTCGAGGAAACTTGGAGAACTGGGTCCCAGCCTATATTTGTACCTGACATAATTTCGCTACCTACGAGAACCGCTGTGTTTTATATAGAAGTGACCTCCATGTACTATTGTCTTTTTGACGGGGCCTCTCTGGGGTGGAAAGCAGGTAAGAAGGGGAGATGCTTATTTCCTCCCTCACCCCCCTTTTACTCGTTTTGGTCGATGGGGTTGTCTTTATCTATTTCTCTCCAGTCAATCTATTATGTTTTTTTTTTCTGTTTTGGCCTTGACTGTCCCCTTGGTCCTTTATGGATTACACTGTGCTATTAGTGGCAAAAGTACACCAGTAGTCATTCAACAATTTTAGCATCAATTCCTATAAACTGGTGTTTTAATATGACATGTGCCATTTTTCTGCAAGAATACTGCTTGCGAAACTAGTTTCGCCTTGGAGCAAAGGCGGAAAGATAAACAAGTCTGCATAGCCAAAACACTTGCATAGCCAAAACACTGGCAATTGCTGCCTCCTTCCAAATCTTTTAAAGTCACGGAGCAATATTTTAAGGATTATGCTGCTGCCTCTGAGGAGGGAATGTCGGCGGCGTTAAAAAAAAAAAAAAGCTAATGCAAATTAGAGAAAAATAATTTTCTTTCAGCGATATGCAATGTATTAGTCACTTGTTATCATGCTTAGAGGCAGACCTCATTTGCGCGTCTGCCAACTCGTTCACATCTGCTCAGAGCTGTTCAGGGCATTTTAACCTTGGCGGTGTCGTGTCGTAGTCCCACGGATCAAGAACGAGTAATTAAAGCTCTAAGCAGCAGCAAAAAATTCATAGCCGCCCATCTGCATCGCAGTTGATTCGCTGCTTTGTTTCGGTGCGGAGCGCCGGGATGGGAAGGCCGGGCCTGCACGTTGCCTCCTCTACACCGGGGCACCGCCGCCACCGGCAACTTTATGTCCTTTTTATTTCCTTTCTCTTCCTTTTTTTTTTTTTTTTTTTTTTTTTTTCTTTTTTTTTTTTTTAATTTTTTTTTTTTTTTTTCCGGGTTTTTTCTTTTTTTTTTTTTTTTTTTTTTTTTTTGCCCCCGGCGCCTTCCGCACGCGGAGTCGGGCAGTGTTTGGCGCTGGCTGTGCCCACCCTGGACTGGCCTTTCCTCTGAAGGTGTGGAGAAGGTGCTGGATGTGAGGTCGGGACACGTTTAGTCGAGGTGCTCGTCATGCAGCTTTCGTAACTGAGGGCTCGCCAGCGCTTTCCAGAAGTGCTCGGGAAAGCGTTTCCCATTAAGGAGAAACGTTAGCGCCATAAACCCGACATAAACTTTGGGGCGAGGCTAATTTTTATGCATTGTTTAGCAGAAACCAGGCTGTTTATTTGTTTGTTGGTGGGAGGAGGAGGAGGGAATTTAAAAAAAAAAAGGAAAACCCCCCAACTTCCCAAGCACTTTTTCTTGCATGTAGCCGCCGAAAGGTCCCCGGCCCTGGCCCTGGCGTGGCTGTGCAGACAAAGCCCTGCGGGAAGCGAGAGGCTTCCATGCTGGCCGCGCTAGGTAAGACGAGAGACGGAGGCACCTAAGTTGAATATCTGCCTGTTGTGCGCGGCCATTTGCTGCATGAGGCGCGGAGCCGCCGTCCCCCGGCGGGGCTGCGGGGCTGGGGAGCGGAGTGGGGCGGTGGGGGGAGCGGAGGGAGCCGCTCCCCATCCATCAGCCCCGCGAAGCTGTTGCTCCGTAAATGAGGGAACCACAGGCCCTGTCAGCCGCAGTTATGCAAAATGAAGTCGTCCGTGATCAATATCTCCCAACGTCCCCGACGGATGTGTGGGGGGGCCGCCCCCGCCCAGCGTGCCGCGGCGGCTCCGCGCCGGGGAGCGGTGTGTGCCGGGGTGGCCGGAGGGAAACCAAGGGCGTACGGCCCATTAATCACTCCACCCCCCGGGGGTGCGGCGGGGGCTGGGGGAAGGAAACGGGGGCCGTGCTCCGGTATTTCTGCAAGGATAACGTTGCGGAAGTGAGCGCAGGCGGTCGCCCAACTCTCGCAGGAGCGCTGGGACTTTTGGATTCAATGTGGGGGGGTTCCCCCCACCCTGCCTCCTAAGTTTCCCGAGCTATTGGGGGCAGGGGAGTGCTCGCCGGAGCCCGGCTCACAGCGAGCCCGTGGCGCTGCGCTCTCCCAGCCTCCCGCGGACGAACAATGGGGGACGAGTGGGGGGAAGGGGCTGGCTCGGTGGTATTTTTCCTTTTTTCCCCTTCCCCCCCCCCCCCTTTTTTTTTTCTTTTCTATCCCCATCCTGGAAAGCAAAAGCCATAGGGAATAAAGACAACAATGAAGGGTTCCCGGGATGCCGATTACGCGGCGGGTTAATGGGCTGGTGGGGCGCAGGCCTGCGCTTTTCCTTCCCTGCGCCGGGAATGCGGCCTTAAATTACCTGAAATGCACAATTCTGCCTGGCTCGCGGTGCGTGGGTGTGTGTGCTTGCGTGTGTGTGTGTCCCTCTCTCCCACTGCTGCCGCTGCTCCGCCTGCGCAGCCCGGGCTCGGCTGCTGCCTGTTGTCTCTGGCAGCGGCAGCGGAAACCTCGCTGCCGTGCGCGCGCGCGGTGTGTGTCTGTGTGTGTGTGTCTGTGAGTGTGTGTGTCTGTGTGTCTGTGTGTGTGTGTCTGTGAGTGTGTGTGTCTGTGTGTCTGTGTGTGTGTGTCTGTGAGTGTGTGTGTCTGTGTGTCTGTGTGTGTGTGTCTGTGAGTGTGTGTGTCTGTGTGTCTGTGTGTGTGTGTCTGTGAGTGTGTGTGTCTGTGTGTCTGTGTGTGTGTGTCTGTGAGTGTGTGTGTCTGTGTGTCTGTGTGTGTGTGTCTGTGAGTGTGTGTGTCTGTGTGTCTGTGTGTGTGTGTCTGTGAGTGTGTGTGTCTGTGTGTCTGTGTGTGTGTGTCTGTGAGTGTGTGTGTCTGTGTGTCTGTGTGTGTGTGTCTGTGAGTGTGTGTGTCTGTGTGTCTGTGTGTGTGAGTGTGTGTTTGAGTGTGTGTGTCTGTGTCTGTGTGTGTCTGTGTGTGTGTGAGTGTGAGTGTGTGTGTGTGAGTGTGTGTCTGTGTGTGTGTGAGTGTGAGTGTGTGTGTGTGAGTGTGTGTCTGTGTGTGTGTGAGTGTGAGTGTGTGTGTGTGAGTGTGTGTCTGTGTGTGTGTGAGTGTGAGTGTGTGTGTGTGAGTGTGTGTCTGTGTGTGTGTGTCTAAAATGGCGCGGCCGGCCTGGGTCGGGAGATGCCGCGGCGGGTGGGCGACGGAAGGGAGCCCGGGCTCTCTCCGTGGGCCCCCGTCTGCGCGGGGGCCCGGGGGTTCCTGCGGCTGAGCCGGTTTGTGGCTCCCTCCTCCGCCACCGCCTCCTCCAGTAGCCTTGTTTCCCGGCACTGCCGGAGCGGCGGCAGGATTCCCCCTGCTCCCCCGGAGCGCACGTCCCGCCCGGCCACCGCGGCGTGTGCCAGGGGGACAGAGGCATCGTCCGCGCTGGGGGAGGGACGGGGGGCCCCGCGGGTGGGCGCCGTAGCGGCGGTGCGGGGCTGCCTGTCGGTGTTTGCCGCGAATCTCTGGGAAATCCTTCATGCGGTGATGCCTCAAAGTTGGGTACCAGCCGCCTCACCTCCCCCCGCTGTGTGTGTGGGAGCCTTTGCAGCTTCTCTGCCGCACCCCCGCGGGTTTAACCGGGGGGAGCTGGGGGACAGCGTGACTGCCCCCGGCATACGAATGTCCCGTAACTCCAGGTATGGGCATCGCGGTGTGCGGAGGCAGCCTGGGCCGCCCGAGGCAGCTTTGGCCTCGAGGAGCCTGTGCCTGGGTGTCCGGGTGTTCCCCCGGGGCTCCGCGGCAGGCAGTGCCGTGTGGGCTCCAGGGGAAGGCAGCCAGGGTTATTTGAAGGATCGCCAGCCATTTTAACTTTCCCTCATTGGCCTCCTCCCCCTCCCCCTTCCCCAGTTCCTAGGCTTATCATTAATTGAAAACTTTTTTTCCTCCCCCCTTTGGGCCGCCGCCGGCAGCTGAGAGCGATGCAATGATTCGCCTCGCAGCATATGGGAAAGGGGAACGCGCCGCTGCCGCTCCGGCGCAGCGCCTGTCTGTGCAGGGTCCAAGGCGTGACAGGCGGCGGGGGGGGCGCGGGGCCGCCGCTCCCTCGGGCCGCCTGTGCCGGGGGCGCCGACCCCGCCGAGCCCCGCGGCACTGGAGGTGTCTCCGTGGGGCCGGAGCCGGGCGCGGAGCGGGGGCGGCGGTGCCCGGGGCGGGGAGGATGCCCCGCTGGTGCGGGGCGTTGGCGATGGCTCGGCAGCCCCGGGTGCCCCCGGTCGGCTCCGCCGCGTCGTGTTTACACGGCAGAAAGTCCCGGTCGCTGTTCGACACGTGACGGTGTGGGAGCCGCGGGAGGGGGGGAACACGGGAACGATGGGGGGTGGCTGCGGCAAGAGCCTTAAAATAGTCGCCGACCCCCTCGTGCTGTGCCTGCACGCTGCCTAAACCGAGATGCACTACTGTCGTGCGTGGCTCTATATGTATTTTAAATCGGTTTAGCGATCTCGCTGGCGCATTGTGCCTAGCTTTATGGTTAAATGAAATGCCACACGTCCCGGGTAAAGGTCAAACTTCTTCTCTAATCCGCGGATCCGTGCGGCGGCTACTTAGTCTGCAGCTTCCTCCTCTGGTTTACAAAACGTGTCACTAGCGGTGATGTCGTGTGGAGATTGCATAAAAACCCCCCACAGTATATTTTATTTTTTTATACATATACACATATATATAAAAAGCGCAGCCAAGCCTATTCTTTTAACACTTGTCTAATATTAGATCGCTGGCTGCTGCCAGAGCTTTATACGGCGCATTGTAAACGGTGCAGCAATACGGCGTCTCTGAAGTCTCCTTTCTAGCCATAGCACAGGTTCCTATAAGTCGTAAATATGTAAGTCGGAGGTGCAAGATAAACGAGGTACCTAAACACATTCATAAGCATCAGCCCGTATTTAAGCTTATAAATACCGTGCGAGCGCTGCCCTTTAAATCAAGCTCCAGATGAACGGGGCTGAGGGCTAATCGGAGTAGATCGCTACGAGCCCCCGGACTGCTTTTCACTTCTTAGGGATTTTCACAAATCTAGAAATGATCCTTCCAGTGGCCTGGAACCGGGAGGCGACGGGGTGCGGGGGGAAAGGGGGCCCGGGGGGGCGATGTGGGGGAGGGATCAGAGGCCGGTAATTTATTGCATCGCTTTTAATATCCGAAAGGCTGGGTTGTTTGCCGAAGCTCCCGGCGCTCCGTCGGTGCCATCGGCTCTCGCAGAGGGCTTTTTTTCAAACCCCGCGTAGCCCTCCCCGCTGGCTGCCGCTGCGCTGCCGCTGCTGCTGCCGGCTCCGTGGCTTGTGCAGTGGAAACTGGCAGGCTGCCAGGCGGAGCTCGGAGGTGGAAAAGAGTAAAGGCGCCAAAAGGGAACTCGTGCGCCGCTGCAATTCTCCTCCCGAGCCGCTTCCTGGCTCGCTGCAGCCGCCGGCCCCGCCGGGCTTCCTCCGGGCGCCCCCCCACCCCCTCCGCTCCTCCACGCCCCTCGCTGAGACTTTCACCTCGCAAACCCGCCGGCGGGCACCCCGGGGTCATGGGGGTGGAGAGGGAGGGGGAAGAGCAGGCTGCCCCGTCCCGGGTGGCGCTGCCATCGCCTCCTCTTTCCCCCGGAGGCACGGAGAAGTGGAGTCTTCCTCTTCCTCCTTCCCCCCCCTCCCCGCGGGCATCGGGTTTTTCTCGTTTCCACGCCAGCAGCGTGTTAACAAAACTTTGCTGCTGCTGGCGTCAATGGCTGCCAAAAGTCTGTTGACGTTGCGAGGGAGACCCAAACGTTTCCCTTTTTAATCAGCCGCTCGAGCAGTGCGGTGTGTGCCTGTGCCTGCCTCTGCGGCGCGGGGCCGGCGGGGCGCGGGCAGCGCGGGAGGTGGCTGGGTGTTCCCGGCACGGCACGGCACGGCACGGCTCGGCTCGGCTCGGCACGCCGGGGCCCCGCTGGGCAGCACGCCGGGAGGCAGGTTAGTGCTTGCAGGCGCTTTTCACAACTGGTTTCACACGGCGGCATCGCTGCGGAACCGCGTGTGCGTTGCGCGTCTCACTCTCTTCCACCCATTCTGCGGCCCCGCCAGCCCCCCCCAGCCCGCGCCTCCCTCCCTCTCTTCCTCCCTTCCTCCCTCCCTCCTCCGTGCATCACCGTCTATATTTAGCCGCAAATGGCTTTATCGGCCAGACACCTCCCGGAGGAAATGCCGTGCGCGCTCCGGCTGCCGAGCCCCGCTCCGCGCCCCGCCGCGCAGCGCAGCGGGGGCGGCCGGGGGGGCTGCGGCGCCCCGGGGCGCGCTGACGGTGGCCCGGTGGGTGACAGGAGGAGGGAGGGGGAGACGTGTCCTCGGTTTCCTCCGTGCGCTGGGGCGCTCAGCCCGCCGTCGGGGTTGCATAACGGGAGCGGCTGCGCCCACCCCCGCGGAAGCTGGGTATATAAATAGGTGCGGAGCCCCCCACGCCCCCTCCACTGTCCCCCCCGTCCCCGCAGCGCAGAGCGCTTGTGGCGCTGCCGGCGTTTGGCCGAGCCTCTGTGAGCCGGTATCCCCGACAGGCAGCTGCTTGTGGGGAGGGAGAGAAGGGGGGGAGGCACAGGGTGTGCGAAGAGTTAAAAGTCTGCTGCTTGTTGCAATGAAATTATGGCTGGCAGTGGCGCCGCTGCTCGTTCAGCAGACCTCCACTTTTAAACAGTTCACAAGAAGTTCATCAGGGCGGCGATGATTATAGCTGCACACACGCGCGCACCCGGCGCGCACAGCGACGAGGGGTGGCTTTGGGGAAGGGGCTGGCAGCCCTGGGGGGCGAGGGCTCTGACCTGCCTGGTGGCCCTGGGACATCCCACCACGTCCCTGCGACCGGGCGGGTGTTGCCCTTGCTCGGGTGGTGGTGGTTGTGGGACATGGGGCCTCCAGATTACCCGCTGTTGGCTGGGGAAGCTCTCACTCCCCCCATGCAACTTCAGCATTTCACTATCTGCACGTGTCAGGGGATTGATGGGCTCTAGTTCAGGCACCTCGCCTTATCTTAATGATACATTTCCAGCGCAGGCAGCCCCTCTGAGGAGCCGCGGCCCCAAAGGGAAGCGGGGCACGGAGAGCGGGACTGTGCCGTCGAGGCTGAGCCGGTGTCTGTCCCTTACAGATGAGGCAGCGCACGGGGTGGCTGCTAACCTTACGTAAAACCCTAAATCACTCTCTCCATGCTGCTGCTGCCTCTATTGAAAACATTACGAGCGGCGCATCTGGAAACCAGTAAATCTGTCCAGAAAACGTCTTTCCAGTGAAATAACTCCTTTTGAATGATAGCGCGGTAACTAACCTCCGTGGATTTTTGTTTCCTCGCGGCGATTTGTGCGGACTTCATTAGGAAAAGCTAACCGTTGTGGAGAAAGGAGGGTCAACGCGCTGTTTCATTAATATACATTTGTTCCAGACGTGGAGTTTTGCACAAAAGGCCTCTCTGAGGGGAGAAAAAAGTGTTGGGGAACAAGGCTTTCCTGCCGTTTCAGTTCTTAAACCTCTCTGAACGTGTGTGAAGTATTGTGTTAAAGGCCCAATCTGGGCTTCTTCCCTATTAAATGCCAAAGTGATCATTTGCATATTTTGTAGCCTGACAAAGGAAATGAGTTTGCTGGGGAAGCATGGATGCTTTGGGAGACGTTAGGCATTAAACTCCCAGTGGTCAATCGCCCGTTACTGGCTTGTGTGTGTGTAAAAGGAGTATCATGCCTCCTGCTTAAAGGCTTCTATTTTTGTGAGAGAGGAAGAGCTGAGGGATATCCTGTGCATTAAAGGCTCCCCCTACTTATTAACCCAGCATTTAGCAGCAGGATGCAGGCTGAAGCTCAGTCAAAAGAAACGACTCAACCTCCGAAGAGCAATTAAAATCTTGCACTGGAATAAATCATGCGCCGCGATAATCCTGTTAATAAAACGCAGCTTGTCCTGACACTTCGCTCATGCAGCAAACTAGAATTTAATGCCAGCAGAGGTGGCATTAGGCAAGGTAGAGGGGAGGAAAAGCCTTTCCCTCTCTGCCACTGGACGTGAAAACGTGGTTACCTTTCACCTGCCTCTCTGGCTGCACACAGCGCCGATCCTCTTGGACTGCTAATACTTCTCCAGTGAGCCCGCTAATGATTTCTTTCCCTGGAGTGAGCAGGCATCATTGAATTACTGAAAGCACTCGCAGCAGCAGCAGCAGCAGCAGCAGCAGCAGCAGCAGCACAGCAGCTCCAGTGCAGAAGTCACCAGGGCTCCTCGCTTAATCAAATCAAGGGGTGGGGAGCTCGCCAACCCACTTACTATTTTTAACCCCTTTCTCCAAGTTAGTCGTGTGCAGACGCTAAAAGGGAAGGTTTTATTTAGATGTCTTCTGCTTCTGTAGCAGTGTCTCTTCAGTTTTAAGTCCTCGTGTAAAAGCCTTATCAGCAATCAGCGTAGCTAATACACGCGGTATGTGGTTGTTCTTGCTATGCTCTCCTGCTCCCGTGTGTTCATAATGCTTTTGTGAGCGCCTGTGGGCTGTTTGGATGTCCCCCCACACTCACGGGGTCTCCCTCCTTGGTTCAGTCTTATGTGAGATGAAGATTTGGGGACTGGTGTGGACTTGGCCAGCTGAGTCATTTCTTGTGGAAATGAAATGCTGTGGAGAAACTTTTATTTGTCGATAGTCTGGAATGATTCTTAATTTTCTAGATGTGCGCTGGGGAAAAGATCCATCTCCTCTGACCTATAAATGCCCTCAATTTGCTCCTTTATTGCCGGGTATCTCCCTTAGCGGTTAACGTAGGCAGCTCACTCCCCGCACCAATCCTGCATTCATTATTAATTACCCGGAGGGAGGCTGGCTGCTCCGCTGTGATGTTTGCACTTCCTCCTAGACAAATCTCCTCAACTTTTCTTTTTTTTCCTTTTTTTCCTTCTTTTCTTTTTCTTAATAGAATATATAATCGTGAAGAAAAGCGTTGATTTTTAAGAAGACGTCATGCTTTCTGCAACTCCCCTGTATGGCAACGTTCATAGCTGGATGAGCAATGAAAGGGTCCGCATGTGTGGAATTAATGAAGACAGGTAAATATTTAAGCTTCTGGCAAGTTAAACCACACTGCAATTCTGCGGAGTGAGGTCTCGGAGTTTGCTCGCTTCCCTAATACTGGAGCAGAAAGCTGCCACCTTGAATTGAGATCAGCCCAGCTTGGAGGGAGGGCAAAGGGAGAGAGTCGAGACGTGCCTGAGAGCAGTAGAGCAGATGCTGATTTACTATGGAACAGGCAACCTGGGTCAGCGAAGTGGGGATGCACCCAAAGCAGCCTTTGAATGTTCTTTTACAATTAATTTATTATTTTGCATTCGTGAAGGGGAATTAAACCAAATAACACACCTTTTCTTGGGGTGGTTCTCTGCAGCAGAGGGGCTCCTGCCTGCAATTTGGTGTTCCCTGCCTTTGGACCAACAGCTTGTCATGTGAAATAGAATCAGTAGTGTCTGTTTCCCACAAGTGAATTTCTCCTCCCCCCACCTTTTTTCCTGCTGAATATAATTCAATTGATGATCAAAATGACAGTGTTCGATGGGATGACATAGGCACTGGCAGGTGTCCCCTTCCCTTAAATCCCAGCTCTTTAAGAAGCAAAATGATGCTGGACAGAAGCTGCAGATGCGCCTCCAGTTCTCTGTGCCAGATTTGTGTGGTTTTAGTGCTTTTCTCATTCTCTGTTCTCAATGTTGTGTGAAAAGCCTCCAAAAAGCTGGTGGAAGTTTTTGGTCTTTGCAGGGAATACTATTTGCAAACATCAGCTGAAGGAAAACAGCCAAGCATCTCACTTTGCTTTCTCACCCTCCCTCCCCACTTTCCTTCCAGTTGCTCAGGGATAATAACTGTATGTGCTACTTGCAGGGAAGGTGAATCTTTTAAAAACAAATGGATTAAAATCACATTTCTGCTTTATGGTGATGATATGCCTTTAAGCACTTCGATTGAAAGGAGTTCTTTTGGGTAATGCTGAAACTTTCCTTCTGCTGCATGTCAGTGATTTTTATCCCTGGGATTTGAAATTTGGCACTAAGGTATATTCTTTATTGGTGATTTCTGTGATAACAAGTCCCAGAGCTGCAACACTGGTATGGCACAGATGTGCAGCTCCCTCTTAAGCATGGAAGAGCTGATGTTCATATGATATTAGCGTGTGTGTTTTAATTTTATCCTCAGCAGTGTTTATGGATGGTATATGAGCAGCGTATGTTTAAAATGGGATATTCTCCTCCTGGAAAAAGGGAAGGGCAAGGAGCAAAAGAGAAGACCTTGACAAAAACTGCTTGCTTTGAAAGAGGCTGCTCTGAGATGTACTTGGTGTGTTCTTGTTGTCAAAATCCTTTATGCTTATTTTCAAATGGTCCTTGCTTTTCAAAGTAGTCAGCATGTATGGGTACAGAGAAGGATAAATATGTTATCTCATGGGGCTTCTCTAGGGGAATCAAAATATGGAGGTGATATGGTATTGAACTGATCCGAGAGGCACAGGATGTTTTCAGATAGTAAGCTTCTGTTTTTCAATAGGAAAATTCCCGTTAACGATGGTGATGCACCGAAAAGCAGACTGGAGTTGAGGGAGGAAAATCACCTGAATCACAGTGTGGTAAGAAGTTACAAGCTTCATGCTGCAGATGAATTTGTGCCTGTCCTCCCCACCGTGACTCCTGTCCCTGGCTGTTATTGCATGATCCATTTGGAGAAATGGTTAAAACACTTTCCTGTTGCAGCTCTAGTGGGCTTGGGCACATTCAGGTTGTTTCTGTGAAACAGTGAAGTTGGGGCTTTGTTTATTTATCTTGTTAATCTCTTGATGCTTTGTGATATGTGTTGTTGCATGACTTCAGATTCTTAGTTTTGCTGTTACGAATAATGCAGAATACCAGCATGTGTGACAAAAATAGCTCATGTAATCCTTAAGAGCATCAATGTTCCAGCAAAGTTGGTGGGGTTTTACTTTCTTTGAGTCCACATGGGGAGCAGCAGTGGGAAGGAAATTTGATGGCAGACCTTTCTTCATGTTGCATCCTCAGATGCCTTGCCCCATGAATCATGTGGCCGTGATGAGCCCCTGAGCAGAGCTGCGGTGGAGGCAGAGGTCCTGGAGGAGGATGAGGATGAGGAGGAGAGGCACTCAATCCTTCTCTTTCTGGTCTCCATGCCACAGCCCACGTCCTCTTGCTCTGGGAGGGCTGGGATTGAAGAGCCAGTTGCACAGGAGCAGTGCCTCTGAGCATTGTCTCTGGGCCACTCCTGGCTGCTTGAGTCCTCACACCTTTGTTCCTGGCTGTGTTTGAATTTTGGATTTGGAGAGATTGGTGTTGATGTTTGTGGTGTTATACATATTACTCTGTAGGTTCCTGTTCTCCCATTTTCCAGTGTAATCGGCCTCTGTACGTTTTCACAACAAACAGCATGTTTTCATTGTTACCGTTTCTCATCCAAAATGCTGATCTATCTGTAGCTTGAATGGTAGTTGTGTTAGTGAGATGTGAGAGTAACATGCTTCTTGTTCTGTAAAGGTGGATGCAACTACAGCACATCGCATCGACAGTCTTGCAGCTCTGAGTATGGACAGGTCTGGGCTCATGCGAGAAGGACTCAGAGTGCCCAGTAGCATTGTCTATTCCAGCTTGTGTGGACTTGGCTCAGAAAAATCGCGGGATGCTACGGGTTCGATAGCCAGCCTGGGATTTACTCCTGAAAGAAATCCAGAGATACAGTTTAAGTCTAATCCCCCCGAAGCGGTGGAAAGCGCAGCTGTCTCTGGAAAAGCCCCGAACGGCTTCAGTGCTATATACAAAACACCACCTGGAATACAAAAAAACTCTGTCCCAACAGGGGAGACACTGGGTTTGGACCGAGCTGCAGGTGACAGGCAGAGTCCCCTTGGTGTCAATGGTGCTAGTTACCTAAGGCTCCCCTGGGTAAACCCCTACATGGAGGGTGCAACGCCCACCATATACCCTTTCCTTGACTCACCAAATAAGTATTCGTTGAACATGTACAAGGCATTGCTACCTCAGCAGTCCACCTACAGCTTACCGCAGCACCTGGCTTACTCGCCCGTATGTACGAACGGTGAACGTTTTTTGTACCTGCCTCCCTCCCACTACGTTGCCCCTCACATCCCTTCGTCGCTGGCGTCGCCCATGAGGCTCTCGACTGCTTCAGCTTCTCCAGCAATCCCACCTTTGGTGCACTGTCCGGATAAGAGCTTGTCGTGGAAGATGGGTGTGAGCCCGGGCACCCCGGTCGACACGCACGCCTACCCTCACATCCAGAGCAGCAAGCAGCCCCGGGTCCCCACCGCCAAGCCGGCCCCTGCCAACTTGCCAGGAGATCCCGCGCTCCTGCTGCCTCACTCGCCCCGGCCATCTCCCCGCCTCCCCCTGCCTGCCCAGGTCGGGGATGCCTATGCTGATTTCCACAAACATTTCCCCAGGATCACCACGTCTCCCTCCTCTGCTGTTACGCTCCCAAAACCCTACGTGAACATCGGCAGTGAATTTCCACCTGCTCGCCTCTCCAATGGGAAGCTTCCCAAGGGCAGTGATGCTGGGGAGGCACCCCTGCCATCTGCCCCCCATGCACGGAAAGCTGGCCACGACCGGAAGGACAGCAGGTCTCCCCCACTCCTGGAAAAGCAGACCCCAACCAAAGATGTCACCGACAAACCACTGGACTTGTCGGCGAAAGTGGTTGATGCGGAAACCGCTGGCAAGTCAGATCACAGTAAGAAAATTATGCCAACGGTGCTGGTGCATGGAAGGGCAGGAGGGGGGACACACTTACCAGGCGGTGACATCGTTCAGAAAGAAACCATTTCTCCCGGGAACAGCTGCCCCATCTACAGGCCCGAAATTATCAGCACGGCGCCATCCTCCTGGATCGTTCCTGGTCCCAGCCCCAGTGAGGAGGCTGGGAAGAATGTCCAGCTGAAAAACAAGGCACTGGACTGGGTTATGCCACAGCCGCGGAGTTCCTCCTGCCCCAGGATGGGTGGCACGGAAGCAGTGGTTGGCAGTGTGTCGGGGACGGTGGCAGCAGGGGGGCGGCCGGCGTCAGCGTCACCAGCTCCCAATGCCAACGTGGATTGCGCCAAGACGGCCCGGAGCTCTGCGGAGAGCACCGCCTCAGTCATACAGCACGTCGGGCAGCCCGTCGCCACCCCTGCGAAACACAGCAGTAAGGTGGCCAAGTCCTGTGGTCAGGAAGCCAACTTCAAGGCGACCGAGACTGCCCTGGCCTCCAGCCCCATCTTCCTGCCGCCCAACGAGGCGTTTCGCTCCCCGCCTCTGCCCTACCCCAGGAGCTACCTCCCATATCCAGTGCCGGAGGGGATCGCCATCAGCCCTCTCACCCTCCATGGAAAAGGACATGTCTACCCCCACCCTGTCTTGCTGCCCAACGGCAGCCTCTACCCCACCCACTTGGCTCCCAAACCTGGCCTCCCTTACAGCCTGCCAGCCGGGAGAGGGGAGTTCATGACCTACCAGGATGCGCTGGGAGTGGGGATGGTGCACCCCATGCTGTTGCAACATTCAACTCTGGAGATCAATAAGGAGGAGAAGACAGAACGGAGGTCACGGTCTCACGAGAGGGTTCGCTACGAGGACCCGGCTCTGCGGGGCCGATTGCCAGAGCTCGTGGAGAGCAGTGGGAAGATGCATTTCGAAATGCCCGGTGACAAGGGCGTGAAATTGCACCAGAACTCTGGCCATAGTAAAAACTCTGCGAAAAGCGACAAACACCTTTTCCCGGATCTTCTGCGAGATGAGCAAGAAGCTAAGAGCGAAGCAAATGTAACGAAAGCCAGCTTTGCTACAGAAAGCAGTAATCAGACTAATGACCCTACAAAGCACAAGGTAGAGCAGGCGTCTCAGCACAGAGATTTTATTGTAATGAGAGAGGAGTTTGGAAGAAATAATGATGTTCACGAAACCTATAATTTCAAGCAAGCCCAGAGTTCATCAGTGTTCGGCTTAAGGAAAGAAGATTTATCTGTGAGCCAGCCTAAAGAGAGAGTGGCGGTCCAGCCATCTCCTGTTTTCTTGGAAAGCGCGCACGAGGGCGACGCTCCGGCTCTGGCTTTTGGCAAGGTGCAGGAGGACGCGAAGCCGTTCTGCATGGGGACGGCGCCGCCGAGCATCGATGCCGGCCAGACCTACACCAAAGACGGAGCCGACGACGCGGAGTCTGCTGATGGCAAAATACTGAAACCCAAGCCGTCTAAATTGGCCAAGAGGATCGCAAACTCCGCCGGTTATGTAGGTGACCGATTCAAGTGTGTGACGACTGAACTGTACGCCGACTCCAGCCAGCTGAGCCGCGAGCAGCGGGCGCTGCAGGTGAGTCCGCGCGGTCCAACAACCGCCGCGCTGCTTGTCGTTATTTCTCTGTTGCAAGTCACAGTTGAGTTTTTAAAGTTGAAAGAAGAGACACAGGTGGGGAGACCAGAAATTTTTTTTGTTGGGGCGTACTCGCCATAAATGGTTTTAAATAGCAAAGTAAGTTTATTGGTGAGAGTGAGGCGATGTAAAGAACAGTATGTGTGGCTTGTAGGAATGTATGGGCTAGCCAGCTTTAAAGGGCTTTTGCTAAGATCTGATACAAATGTTGTTAATGCACGTTAATGCAATGTTTGTGCAGTTTCGAGGGGAGTCGGACAGGCATGCATGTTACCCTGGCGCTGGCTGTAATTTCTGAGCTGGCCTGCAGTGCCAGCCAGCACAGCCTACCCAGAAGTTTTGATTAGTATGCCAAACGTGCCGTTGGATGCTGAGGAGTTGCAGTCATGCATTAGTGGGTCTCAGGCAACGCTGGTTCCAAGTGAGCGCCTAGGGAAGAGTAGGAGTGGTATTGAGGTTGATGCTAAGGGATGATAGACAGATATTGTGTAGGAATATTCTTAGGGTGTTTTACTTTTAATGAAGGGATGAGTTAAGCCAAATTGTTTTGCATTGTTAAGAAAAGAATTGGTTTATGCTTATAAAAATGGATGAAATTATCTAAATGATCCATTGAGTGCCCATTTTAATTACATAGATGGAAGGATTACAAGAGGACAGTATTTTATGTCTACCTGCTGCTTACTGTGAGGTCAGTTCTTCAAATTTTTATTACTAGACTCTTACATAAACCTTTGAGTTAAATTTCATTTCCAAATACACAAAGGGAAGTTTGTGGGCCATGGTCGTCTTTTATTCATTGTACGGTTTTGTGTTGTTGTTTTTTTTTTTCTTTTTAATTTTCATTTATTTTTGTTTCTTTTTGTTTTTGTCTCTTTTTACCTCCAAAATGGAATGTTTTTGTTTTATATATAATATACATTCATATATAATCTTTTATATATATATACTTATATATGAAAGAATTGTGTGGCTATTTGCTTATAAGATGCTAGAACACTGTTTTAAAAGTCAGGTGTGTTAAAATCCTACCCTTAGCTGTTTATCTGAAACCCTGGTTTTGAGTCAATTTTTCTTTGGAAATGCTTTCATATAAGGTAAGGTTAATGAAGTAGTTTTTATTGCAAGACTTTTTTTTTATATCAATTCTCTTTCTAGCGTGCAATGATGCGCTTCTCAGAGTTGGAGATGAAAGAGAGAGAAGGCCAAACAGCTACCAAAGACTCAGAGGTCTGCAGATTCAGCCAGGCAGATTGGGAAAACTTGAAAGGAAACAGTGAAAAGAAGCCAAAGTCTGTTGCTCTGGAAGATGCCATTGCTGACCAAAATGACAATGACAGATGTAAGCGAATTTAGATGGCTTTCTGAAGCGTGTATGTGTCTCTTTGCCATGGCAGCTTGCAGCAAAGCAAGCAAACCTTCGTGTTCTCGCTGTGTTGCTGGTGAAAGTCACTGACCTCATCCTCTGCAGGTGCTGAGTTGCCACTGCTGGTACCCTCTGTGCTTGTTTTGGGGCTTACAAGTTTCTTGTTGCCATTGCACCTGCTTTTCAGGAGATGGTTGACTGTCTGTCACTGAGTTAGTGCCTTAGAGAGATCCTCCTTTTAACTGATGGGGTACTCCTCAGCCAGTGAAAGCAAAGGTCCAAGGTTCTATTTTTACATGGGGGAAGACAGGAAAGCAAGAAGGAAAGCAAGAAAGAGTTCAGCTTCCTGAGGCTGCAGCAGCACTGAGATATGCCAGTATTGCAGCCTTCAGAGCAAGGATGGAGAACAGAAGAGTGAAAGGAAGTGGGGAAGGATGTGATCTGCCAGGCTTATCCATAAAAGCTGGCAGTAACAACTCCAGATGATAGGAAGTTACTTTTCCTGGTGACTTCTGCTGTGGTGGCTGGGCGGTTTGTGAGGCACAGGTTCTTGCAGGCAGAGTCTGTGAAACTCCCTGTGGGGCTGTCTGTTCCCTCTAGGCTGTTACAGGGTGTCAGAGGACTATGGAAAATGCAACGTCCTAAAAGAAAGATAAAAATTAAAAAATTGGTATTAGGGGATTTTAACTATATGCAAGAAAGATCACTTCTCTTTTGTTTGCACTCTTGGTAAGCATATGGCTTCTGTCAGTTTCCACCTTTTTATTTGTTTGTTTTGTTTTACCTAGGTGTTTAAGGAATAGATCAGTTCCTTCTGTTGCTACTTTGTTTTGAACAACTCAGAAAAAAGATCTGTGCTGAAAGCATTGCAAAACAAGGGAAATTGTACTGCAGACTGCACTGTGTGTGTGTGTTTGGCTGGGTAACTCAGTGGTTAAGTGTACTCTTTGGTAGGTGGAGGTTCATGAGTAGGGCTAGTAGAAAATTTCATTCAGGCAATTTAATAACTTTGAATTATTGTTCTGGTCTTTGGTTAATGCTTTTGGCAGACAGCATGCCGGTCAATCGTACTTGCTTGGTTACTCACCTAAATTCAAGTTACTGTGGCACTGCTGTCACTGAAATGTCAGCCTCAACAAAAACTGGCAGGGCAGAATAGCAAGGGAAAGTTTTAATTGTGGAAGTGGAGAGGGTAGCAGGGTGGGGAGAGGCAGGCTGAGCCTCTGGAAGCTGGGCAGCCTTTTCCTTCTCCAAGCTGTATCGAGGTGGCTGTGGGGAGGAAGGCACAGCCTTTGCACTCCCTGTGCTAAAGCTGGGAGCTGGGCAGGCTGCTGCCCTGGCTGTCCCCTTTGCAGCCTTCCCTGCTCCTCAGGGATGCCCTGGTGTTGTCCTCTGTTAAATTCCACCCTGGGTGTGCAGAAGAGCAGCAGCAGTCTTGGTGGCTGGTTCTGGCTGCAAAGAGAGTTCAGCAGAGTGGGGATGATGGGCTCTGGAGTTGAGAGGGGGGCACAGGGGATTAACAGAGGGAGGGAAGGCAAGCTTGCTCGGGAACATGGGGCTGCTTCTGGGGGGCTGTGGTGGGGATGAGTTGTTAGAGCATAATTTTATGCTGAAACCCCTCCCCCCATCCTTGCAAAAGGCTGATGATATGATTTGTCTGTAAATTCACCATTTAGTGAGATCTCTGGCACTTGAATCTGCTGGCTAAAATTTGTTTGAGACTGTTAAATAACTGTTGGAAGCAGGGAAAGTGTGTTCAGTCTTATGTTAGTTCATTCCTCTCCTCCGCTAATTAGCTCTGACTTAACAGGCTATTTCAGACTTTGGCCAAATGTCTAAACTCCTAAAAGCACGGATCTGTTCTGCTGAGGGAGCTCCTTTTTTTTTTTGTACGCCCGCCTGGGCAGCAGCAAATACTTACCAGTACAGATTCAGGTCTCAGTAAAAGTTTTTTATCGTGGTGGTTCACCTCCTGCCCCTCGGGATAGCAGCTGATAAATCAGGAAACCAAGTTTCACACCTCTTGAATGCCTCTACTGTGGTGGCTTGGTCTCCCTGTTGGGGCTTGAGCCACCAGCAGCCTTAATGCATCTCTCACTGAGCGACTGGCAAAGGGGCGATGAGCTCTGCCTTCTCTTCCCCTTCGGTGGGAGCCAGGGCTGCTGATCTTTGCCTTCCCTTTGCCTTCCCTTTGCCTTCAGTTTCTGACCACGCTGTTGGCGTGTTTGGCTTTAAAGCTCCTGAACGGGAATGAGCTGATGGTGTGCAGCCTCTTGTGTTTCCTTTCTGCCTCCTGCGAGCGATCTTGCTGCTTGAAAAGTTGTTTCCCCGTGTTTCATGTTTGTCTGGCGCTAGCTTGGAAAGGAAACAGCCGTGCCTTTACCTGTGTGAGGAGGGAATTTGGGAGTGAAACCGGCAGGCTGTTCTGCCTGCACTGCCAGCACTTCACCTGCCTGATGTCGGCGGGGAAGAAGGAAACTGCATCCAGAACTGTGATTGTGGCAGGGAGCCAGCTCCCAGGGCTCCCCTGCTGCCGGCTCGGCCGTGCTTGGCACGGAGCACCAGCGCCGATCGGGCCCTGGCAGCTGCCTGCCCCCTTGGCTCCTCTAAACCTGCCAGTGCAACAAAAGGCTAAATAACACCGGCAGGTGATGCTTACAGAGGCATTTGATGGGATGGAAACTGCTTTTTTTTTTTCAGCTTGTCCTGGGACTTGCTGTTTTTCCTAGCTGTGCTGCACACGTATAGATTCCTTTGGAAGCACACAATATCCCATTCCTTAAACTTTTCCTCTGACTTGGCAGTGCGTGGTTTTCTGTACTGGGAGTCTTTTTAAGTTTGAGCATCAAGCCTCCTGGAGAAGGGTAAAAGAGAGGTGGGCTTTTGTTTAGTTTAGCATTTTGTTTTGCCTTTTTTTTTTTTTTTAAGGCCCAATTTAAGGCAGGTAGCCATGTTAGCTAATTAATGAGCAATTAAAGCCGATCAGTAAATTAGAAGTGCTTCAGTTCTCCCATCTCATCTAGATTTTGCTGGGCATCTGAGACCGGGCATCTGAGAGCAGCCGCAAAGCTGCTTTGTTGCCAAGGTGACTTGTAAATGTTGCTGAGGCAATGCTGCTCCAGTGCATTTTCATAGCACAAACATGATAAATTATGGGATGCATATGTCATGAGTCATAGGATTGTTCAGAGATCAAGTGATTTAAGCTATTGGCACGGACACACGCATCAATACGGGCATGTGATGATTGCATGTCGGTTCATAACAAAGCTCTTCCAGAGGGTCTGAAAATCATACCCGAGTGTGAAAGATTGAATGAATTCTACAAACTGAATTTCTTGATTGGGGAGCATGACTTCACCTGTTTGTTTAATTTTTTAGGATGGAAGACACTGCCTGTTTAAGCTTTAGCTGGGCAAAATTACACCAATGTATTAGAAGCCTGATCTTAAGGCATGAGGTCATAAGGAAGAAGTTAAAGCAGTTGGTATGTGTGAAGGTAAATGTGCAAAACATTGCACAATTGATCTTAGCATTGTAGTGAGGTGCCAGTGTCCCTTTGCATGGTGATGCCCTGTTTTCTTTTTTCTTACTGGGCTGTGTGTACACTGGAACAAATGAAAGATGGAGGCAGTAAACATGTCCTTTGCCCTGGTCAGTTATTACCTTCCTGCCACAGGACATAGTGGAAGAAAAAAAAAAAAGTGCACTGAGAGTGGTGGTTGCTTGTTTGTGCAGTATGGTAGGCTTGGGCTGAATGAAACAAATGCAGAAAGCTCACAAGAAGAGGTACTTGGAGGGAAAAGTGAAATCAGCTGGGTTCCCTCTGCCCCATGGGATACTCAGAGCTGAATTCTGAGGGTATCTTAGGGAATTTCTTACTGTTGTTGTGATCTCCTTGCTGAATACTGGGTTTTAGCTTTTGGATAGTCATTACTGTTCTTGGATGAATAAAGGGTGCCTTGCATATAAGTGAGCGCAATGAGAGGTTGCTCCAGGGAAGAGGAAAGGCTGTTTTTAGCTGCCATGTTATTTGAACAAAAGAATCTACAGCTTAAACACTAAGATGTGTTTCCTTGTTTGCATCGAATGGGAGGGTCTGGTCTTGTTGACAGCAACAGGAAGATGGAAAAACGAAAGAAAGTTTTTTGGGTAGCGTGTTTGTGCGTGTCTGTAACTGCTTCTTGTGAGATTGTAACCCATGCCCTAAGAAGATATTGCTTCAGACAGAAACCAGCTGTGAAGAAGCATCTTCTTAATTCTTCCTTTCTTCTAGATTGGTGGGACAGTGAGAAATGGTTTGAATTGTTGGTGGTGGTTGTCACAGCTGGTGTGAGACTGGCAAATACTGGAGGCTTGAGGAAGGAACACATTTAAGAGTTTAATCTCCTTACTCATAGAGGTGTGTTGCTATGAGAACTCAGCATTTATCCTGTGTTTCTGGCTACCTCGCCACTGTTTGAATAATGATGAAATGAGAACTCCCAAGTATTTTGTTGTTGTTTTCTTCCTCAGGCAGAGAAAAGGATGTTGTAGATACATGGCACGGGAGGGGGGTGGTGGGAACAAAAGCAAATAAATTCTCCTCATCCTTGTTGGGCACGCACATTATGCTTATGTTGCTGTGCTTCTTGTTGACATTTGTATCTTAATTTGGGGAGACATTGCGTCTGATCCCGGTTGCTTGCGAAACAGTTTGAGGACGGAGCGGAATCCGGTGGTAAAATATTAATAGAGCCTGCTCTCCGTGAGGCAGCCGCAGCTGTGCCAGGGGGAGAAAACCTCTGGGCTTGCGACGTGTCCGTGCAGGCTGCGAGGAGAGCCTGGCAGCCTGTGTCCCCAGCAGCGAGTGACCTTTGTTCCTTGGCACTGAAAATCCGGCTGCGGGAGCGCGCAGGCAAGGACACGTCCCGCGGCTCCCGGCTGCGCTCCCGCCTCGGTGCAGGCTGATTACACAACCGGGATTAGCGTGCGGAGATGCCGCTTCCCTAATGGTCTTAGTGCAGCCAGCGGGACGGATCGCACCGCCGCGTGTGCAGCGGGCGGTCCTTGAGAGGGATAGAGGGATTTCTGCCTCGGCAGCTGTGGAGATGGAGCTCCGCTCCCCCGAGGATCCCTCTGGGATGTCACAGGAGATGTAGCTCTGGTCCCCCGAGGGTCCCTCTGGGATGTCACCGGAGATGTAGCTCCGGTCCCCCGAGGATCCCTCTGGGATGTCACCGGGCAGCAGAGGCCAAGGTGTCACGGAGCTGCTGGCAGCCAGAGCTTTTTGGATGAACCGCAGTAGGTGTGTGCTGCTCTTCCCAGCGCGTGGAGCCCCGGAGGAAGGCTGGCAGTGACAAGCTGTTAGCGAGGTCTCTCCCCTCTTTATTTTCCAGCACAGTCTGAGCGAGCGGCGCTCGACATCCCCGTGCCAAGTCCTCTTGCAGATAGAGAAGGAATTAATCTGCAGCAGGTTGCTTTCGGTGGTGGCAGGCTGGAATTAGCTCGCTGTTTCCTGCAAGCCGTAAAGATTAAGACCATCACCCCCCTGCCCCCCCTACAGCCTGCTACTTCCTTTGACCCTGCAAGAGCTTCTCTGGGAATTGGTCAGGATGTGCCTGCCTTTTCTCAGGCCAGACAGTGTTAGGAGCAGGGTAGCTATCCCAGTGCAGTGACTCTCAGCAGGAACCATGGCGTGTAGCTGTTGGTGCTGCTGGAGATGAGAAGGCTCTGAGGCAGCAGGGGTGTGGCTGAGAGTGCCCTTACCTGATCTCTTCAAGGAAACTGACCACAGAAGTATAATGTTTCCTTACAAAAGGAGAAAAATAGCAGATTGCATTAAAAATGTAAAATGAAATCCGATAGACGCGTTTATTTCTATTGTGATACTTAAAACGTGGCTGGGCCAGCTGCTTTTGTGCTGTGTGAAAGAGGACTGCTGGTGCTTTTGGTGTGGTTATGGGGTACAGCTGTGGGGCGGTGTCCTCGTGCCAGATGTGCAAGCGCAGGGTGCTGCCAGATTCATTCTGACCCGGGGGGACTCTGCAATTCAGAGGCACGGCCCTAGTAAGCTGAGATACCTGTTCTCTGGAACATCTCAGCGCTGTTGGCTGGAAGAAGTGTGACAAAGTGCATTTTAAAGTCTTGGAAGGAGCATGTGTTGGCCAGACGGCCTTGTGGAGAGAGAGGAGCATCGCTGAGCAGCGGAACAGCCCGCGCCTCCCGCTCGCCTGCAGAAAATCAGCTTTTGTTTTGATTTTTCTTGGCCGATATCTTGTGCTGTTTTACAAGCAGCCCTGCAGGCAGCTTCCCAAGCAGTGTAAAAATTATGCTGGGGTGTCTTCTGGTGCCGACAAACATTTCCAGAGCCCTTGGTGCTACTTGGAGCCATTTCCAGATTGTGGTGAAGAGAAAACTCATCAGGGAAGTTTCCCCTCGCCGCCCCCCCAGCCTTCCATTGCTGACAGCAGGTATTTCGAGGATGGTCACGAAACCAGGAGGGGTTGGCAGAGCTGTAGGAAGGTGATGTCAAGATAAAGTGGGATAGAGTTGGCCTGCCTCCAGATGCTGCCAGTGGTGGGTCTTGGAGGGCACAGGAAGGGAAAAGGGGTTGCAGGGGAGCAGTGTCAGCCCTGATGAGGGGGAAGAGAAGTTGAAGGCCAGGCTGGACAAGGGCAACCTGTAAAAATCTGGGTAAAAGGGAGAGAGGATCCGCAGGAGGGAAGGGCAGCAGAGCTGTCAGGAGTCCAGGTAGGAAAGTAACAAATGTGTTTGCAGGAAGGGAAGTGGGAGAAGGAGGGAGGACAAGAAGGAGGAAGGGGAAAAGGGACAGTGAGCCATGGGGAAGTAGGATGGAACATACAGTTTGCCAAACAGTGGCAGAGGTGTGGAGTGTTGGTCAGCCAGAGGGCTGAAACATGCGAGAACCCCAACTTGTTTGTGAGAATTGTAAATAGGAGCTGATTATCTGTGTTGAAGTCTGTACTGCATCTCTGCCTAACCTTGCCTTTGCTAGTTTGGTTAAACCCAAGAAAATAACGTTATTCAAGATGGTGATTAAGTGTAATTTTAAATCAAGCATCCATTTAAAATTGCATAGGCTGTCTCTGAATTTGGGCAAACAGTATTGGAGGGAAGCTGGAGTTAGTGTGGGCGAGGCAGCCTGGGTGTTTTTGTGGCTAATTTGTCAGACTAGTTTCTAGTAAGCTTTTCAGAGCTCACCCTCTTGCTATTGCTGGAAATACTCCTTGAAAAAAAAGTGAGGTCTGTTTTAAAAGGAGGTGACAGAGATCATGTGAGGTACAGTGACTGGTTGGTTACTTGAAGTGAGGAAGCCTTTTTATAACCTTGGATTCAAGTAGTGCTTTTTTGCAAAATATCACAGTTATTCTTAGTGGTATTTCTGTGTCCATGTGTGCGTGTTCTGTATCCCATTTATATCTCCAGAAGAAGGATGAATGCTTTTAACTCAGACTCTGCAATTTGTTGGGAGAAGTTAGTGAAAGATTAGGAATTAAAGGAGGACTAATACTTGGTTGTCATCAGAAGGTATTTTTGAACTGGATTGTTACTTGCCACAGTTTAGGGGGGTGAGGTTGCTTTCTGAAAAGGGTTTGTGCTTTCAGTATCTAATGATGTTTCTTTATTTAAAAAAGCATATTGTGATGTTTCTATGGATACAAGTATAGTGAATATTGTGCTTCTTAAATTAATGTAAAAACAACACAGAGTAATGTGTGTTTGGGAGTTTTGTGCTTAGCTGTTGAGAAAACTGCTGCCTTGGGCTGGGCAGAGGAGACTTGTTCCCAAGTACAATTTTGTGTTTATTTGCATGCCTCATGAGCCGTAATTCATGATGGAGGTGACATTGAAGAGATCAGAGAGCAAAGCCTTCTCACAATGAATTGTGTGGTATTTATTAGGTCTTGTGGTGTTTGTTTGTTTTTTATTCTTAGGTAACTTTAATAGTACAGAAAACAACCGAGGTCACTTTCTTGAAACTCCAGAGGAGAAAGATCTCTCAAATGAGAAATGTTATTTAGAGAGACATTCTGTATATGAAAAGGCAGAAGACCAGCCAACAGAAGATTTTGGCCAACATTCATGTCCACGTCTGGACAGGAAACGTAAACACTCTGGTGAGAGAGTGCAAAATGATGGCAGCCAAAATGAAAGCTTTGTGGATGAACTGCAGGATGAAGTTATATCAAAAGCAAAAAAGAAAAAGAACTCCAAAGGTAAGCCAGCATTTTGCTTTGGTTTCTCTCAAGGAATGTCTTGTGAAAGGAACGTCCCTTTGGCTTAATGTGTTTCCATTTTTGAACTTGCTAGTTACTAATGTGAGCACTGTCATTTCACTTTAAATTATATATATGTATATATATGTATGTATATATATGTGTATATATATATGTATATATAAAAAAACTTGGTATGTAAGGATAAAGCACTAGTCATTGGCCACTGTAGCCACAGCAGTGCAAGTTACTGTAGTGCATGTAACCCGTAATGAGCAAAGCTTTAAAATGCATAGTGTGGTGGTAAAGCTGAGACTATATGCCCCGAAAGTGAAATGTAGCTTTTGTTTTAAGTTGAGGGGGCTTTTTGATTAATTTTTAGTTATTTTTCCATTAGATGACTGGCCTGAGAGGGAAATGACAAACAATTCCTCTAACCACTTAGAAGAGCCCAATTGTAATGAGGTGACCAACCTGAAGGTGTGCATTGAATTAACAGGGCTCCATCCCAAAAAGCAGCGTCACCTGCAGCATCTTAGGGAACTATGGGAGCAGCAGGTGTCACCAGAGAGATCCCCGTCCGGCAAGTTGGGCCGGCAAAGCAGGAAAGATTTAGCTGAGGCTGTTCAGCCAGAGGCCACTGCAAAGGTCAAAGACTTCACAGAAGAAAGGCACACCAAGAAAAGGTCAGAGGCCAAAAGCAATAGAAGTTGGTCTGAAGAGTCCCTCAAAACAAGTGACAATGAACAAGGTATGCAGAGACTACTAGGGAAACCAGCTGGCTTTAGCATTTACAGTGACGCATGCTGCCACCGATGTGAAGGAATTGTTGAGAGTTCTTTTTCTTCTTTCTTTTTTTTTTTTTTTTAAACTCTATATATATTTCTGTAGATGTCCATTTTTATAAGGACTGACACCTCCTCTTTAAGGATTGCACTGTAGCTGATATTTGTCAGACAAGAAAACCTGTTTGTGTATGTGTGTGTAACTATGTGTTTGTGTGTGTGTGCGTGTGTGTTTTGGCTTTAAATATTTCCATAGATGATGTGAAGATGAAGTTTATCTCTAGAGGAGAGCTGGGGAGGGCATAAAATGCAGGCATGCTTTTGGGTGAGAGAGGGAACAAATGGGCTGCTAGTTGGTGTGAGGGTGTTTAACCACACGTAGGGTTTGAGGGGCTGTGAGCTTCTAAAACAGTCAGCACAGCTGTAGCAGCTCCTGATCTCGGGAACCCAACGCCTCCAGCACCCTCAGCTCTGCTGCCTTCCCCTGCCTTTCCCAGGCCATATGCTCAGGAGCAAAGCTCATCCTCCTCCTGACAAGGATGCTTTGCTGGTTTGTCCTGAGCACATCCTGTAAACCCCTTGCACCCCACTTCCCGGCCCCTTGGCAGAGGTCTTCCAGCAGCTCTCTCCTAAGGGCTTGCCTCCTCAAAGCATATCAGATTTCCTTGACTTGTTTTTGGCTTCTTCTTTACCTCTCACTCCACTTCCTCCTTTCCCCATCCTCCCTCCCATTTCTGTTGATTCCTTATCCTGGGGGAATGCCTGTGGATGCAATCTGCCAAATTTTCGTTGGGATGGACGGGTCACTCTCCTGTCTTCACTGTCCTCAGCTCCTGGGCACATTTTCTGCTCTGATGCTTTTCTCCTTCCCTGCAACATTTTGCTGCTGTAGCTTGGCTGGAGAGCTGATGGGGAATGGAATCCCACAGTGTACAGGGCAAATCCCCTTCTCTTTTCTTTCTCTTTTCCTGCCCCTACCTCTCCAAGTGCTCTGCTTGTTTTTGAGGAAAGACTGTTTCAGGGAGCGGGAGCTGCGTGTATGGCATTTGGGCTCCTTCCTCCTTCACAAACCTGGGAGCTTCATTGACTGGAAGACATCCACATTGCAGCTGGCCTAACCTATAGTTCAGCTGAGATCCCCTTGAAAGAGAGAAGCATGAGGAAAGTGGATCCTCTTGTCCCATACCACAGAAAGGACCAAGTCCAGATCATCCTGTGCCAGTGAAGATTTTCCTTGGTAGTGTCTCTGAAACAGACACAGGCAGAAGTATCAGCTTCCCTTTGGTCCTAAAGCTCCTCATCTGTCCTTCTCCTTGGCAGGATTATCTGAGGGCAGAAACCCCCAAACTCTGATGCTTACTGATGGGGAAGGATCCATCCAAAAGGATTTTTGCCATAGGAGAACAAAACTTAGTTTAAGAAACCAAGGAGAAAAAGGAGCTTTGACTCTTACTTCCTTGCTTTATGTGCTGCCTTGGTGAGCATGGTATTGGCTCAAACACCCCTGCCCCTCACCTTAGTACTTCCAGAGAGAGATGCCTTGTAGACATCAAACGAGGGTCACTACAAGAGACTGTATTGTGTAAGGATGCTCTCACTTTCCCCTGGAATCCCTCCTGTGGCAGTGACAGTCTCATAGCGTTGGGAAAGAAAAAGCGGTGGCTCCCAATTTATGCACCATTCCCAAAGGCATTCAGATTCAGTTGCCCTATGGCTATGAAAACACTCTTGGGTTTGGAAGATGCTACAAAACCATAAACTTGATTAAATTGTGCCTTGGTTCATTGCACTGGATATCATTCAGATAATTTTGCTGGTACTTCTCCAGCCCTGTTGAAGTATAAACTTTTGAATCTCCTCGTTCTCAATTGATTGGGATGAGGACATTTTTCCCCATTGTGTGACAGAGGATCCTCTGCATGACAGTCTCATGGGGACAGAGACTTGCAGCTTGTCTGTCTTGCTCAGGACTAGTCCTCAAACTTTTCTTAAACAAGCAGAGACTGTCAATATGAGAATGTACACCGTCACTTGCAATTTCTTTTTAGTTTGGGGCTGAGAGCAGCTGTTCTCTGTGCTCAAGCACTGCCTGCAGTTGTGGCAGTCCCTGCTGCTGGGCTGCTGGTTGTGTCCCAAGGAACAGGCTGTAACAGGACATGAGGGTTGCCTCTGTGCATCTGAAGCCACAGTCTGACATTAGCAGGATGATCTGCCACTCCTGCCTGCAAATCTCTGGGAATGTGGAGGTTTCTGAGTTCTGGGCTTGTTGGTCCAGTTGTGTTTATGCAGAGCAGTGTGGGCAGCAGGTTGAGGGGGTGATTCTGTCTCTGCTCTGCTCCTGCCTGCAGTGCTGTGTCCAGTTGTTGGGCCCCCAGCATGAGAAACACGGACCTGTTGGAGCAAGTCCAGAGGAGGCTGCAAAGATAATCAGGGGGCTGGGTCACCTCTGCTGTGAAGACAGGCTGAGGGGGTTGGGGTTGCTCAGCCCAGAGAAGGGAAGGCTCTGGGGAGACCTTATAGCACCTTCCAATACCTAAAAGAAGGCTCTAAAAGAGCTGGAGAGGGAGTTTTGACAAGGACATAAAGTGATAGGACAAGTGTTAATGAAAATTTAAGATGGGCTAGGCTTAGATTAGGTTATTAGGAAGAAATTGTTGACTGTGAGAGTGGTGAGGCACTGGAACAGGCTATACACAGAAATTGTGGCTGCCACATTTATGGAAGTGTTCAGGACCAGGGTGGATGGGGCTCTGAGCAACCTGGTCTAGTGGAATGAGTCCCTGCCAATGGCAGAAGGGTTAGAACTGGATGATCTTTAAGGGATGATCTCCCTTCCAACCCTAAACCATTCCGCAGTTCTGTGATCCTGTTGCAAAGTGACATTGCCGTGCTGGGTCTCCGGGGTGCAGCAGGTCCCTGACCATGGGGACACTGCTGCCTCAGGGCATCACGCTGCTCAGCCAGCCCCATGAGTGTGGCTTGAGGCAGAAGCCACGGCCTCTGCTGGGCTCCCAGCTGAGCACTAACCCTGCGCTGCTGGAGCATCTCCTGATGCTCCCCTGGGGAGCCGCAGCCGCTCGCTCGCCCGGTGCGAGGAGAAAGCCGGAACAGCGCGGAAACAAAAGCCCTGAGGAGAGGAGCCAGGAGGATCTCGCCCACCGGGAAGCATGTGCCAGCCCCTGGGAGCTGCCTTGGCTGCAGGCAGTGAGGCAGCCATGGGCTTGGCAGGCAGGAGGAGGCAGCTGCTGGGGGGAGCTGAACAGGCGAGCATTCGGGTGACGCGGCTGCAGCTGCTTTTCCGCGCGGACCTCTCAGCAGCCGCTCCTGCGGGAAAGGAGACAGGTCCTGCTCTGAGTCAGACTTGCCACAACCCACATCAGTCAGAGGCTTGAGTTTTTTGGGGTTTTTGGTTTGGGTTTTCTTTCTTTTTTCCATGGATATTTAGGTATATTCCTGCTCACTCTTGTTTTTCTTCTCTCTTCACGTGGTCAGAAAGATGGGGTGGGATTCCGGGATCAATCACTTGCTGCTTTTCTGCCGCTGTTGTCTTGCATTTCCCAAGCTCCTGCTTGGCTTTTCCTGTGTAGTGCTGGCATCTTGCAATGTTATTGGTCCTGAAGCTCCTGGGTGCACAGCATAGCTGCTCTCCATCTCTCAGCTCCGGTGCGCATTTCGCCTGGTGCCTGCTGTCACCACTGTGGAGGGTCAAAGTGAAGCACAGAGTTGATGTGGAGTTTGCAGGCAGGAGCACACATTTTTTGTGGTGATTAAACTTCTGCTTTCAATGCCTCGGCATGTCTGCATGGGAAAGCCTGCAGTTCTTTGAGATAAGCTTCCTGTGTTTTTTTTTTTTCGTCCATCCTTTCAGTATTTCTGTCCTTCTCCAGACCTGTGAGTTTTTCATTCTATTGTATTTTTTCAGCATGCAGCTGTTTGTTCCATTTGCACTCACCAGAGCTTCTCGCTGTTGCTTTCCATCCTTTCCATCCTTTTTTTTTCTTTAGTAAGTGATTAAGTAGCTAATGATGGTACTTCTGTATTGGAATTGGGCTTTTCACACGCTACTCAATTAGGTTAGTTGGGAACATGAGAATTAAACACTCCTTACTTTGTGCTATCTACAGAGTTGGAAAGACAGCCTTGCATCCATAGGCTCAGTCTACGACTAGGTGCCTTCCTTCAGTATTGCAAAGCCTGAAAAACTTACATGATTTTTGCTGAACAATCTGCACATCATGTGTCCCATAAATTCCCTGACATCTGCTTGGCAAGCCGTGGTATGTGTCTTTTTCTAGAAAGTGGCTCAAAAGAACTGAGGGATTTCTGTTTTCATCCTTAATCTAGAAAGCCTTCTGTGAGTTGCTTTCACAGATCTATTTAAAGGAAGACTAAAGTGTGAACTGCCCACCAAGAGGATTCTAGATTTTATTTTATTTTCTTTTTTACCAGCTGGTTCTGGACTGAATCTCTTTTAAGTAAAGGGTGTTTCTCCTCTGAGCACCTGCTTATTTGCTCCTGCCATCTCTTCTGTTCTGAAAGTAGCATCACTTCAGAGACTTCTCAGAGCAAGGGAGCCTCTTTCAAGTTCTCAGAGTTTTTTCCACACCTTCCCTTGGTGGTGTGGTATTGTTTGGCTGAAGTGTCCCTTCCTTTCTAGCAACCTTTAATTTTTCTGCAGAGGAGTTGGTTCTGAGGTCACCTCAATTCTCTTCCCAACGGAAATTGAGACTATAAAAAGTCAACTTTCCTGTCCTTGTTCTGTTGTAAGCCTGCTTGCACTTGGAAAAAAAACCCCCAAAACTCACCATGTTTTTTGCATGTGGCCCAGATTGTGGGATCCAGCTTGTTGGAGCTAATCCCCAGAGAAAACCCAGCCCTGCCAGTATCCTGCCACAGGCAGCAGAGCACTGGCCTTACTGTCCCAGTGTCCCAGAAAGACTGACTTCTGAGTGGAGTTCCTGGGGGAAAAAACCATCTGATTGCTTTTCCTGCAAAATCCCTGTGCTTTCTGATAGAGAGCTAGCTTGCACAGAGCTTCTGTAGGGACAGCTCCTTGAGTAGTCTTTCTTCTCTTGGCTTGTTTTTGAAGTTAAAATGCTGCTGAGGAGGTGTTCCCTGTCTTAGGGCTGTCTTGGGAATAAGCTCAACATTCCCACCTGTCCCAAAACATCCCTTCCATGATGCAAAACCAGCACACTGTCCCGTTAAAATCGGATCCATGCTCCCACCTTTCTTCCTGTCCTCTCTTCCCTCGCCATCCCTGTGTCTGCACTTACACCCCCCGAGACAAGCCGGGCTGGGCCCAGGCTGCTGGAGGAGTTGGTTCCCTTCAGATCAGGCAGTCCTAGGTAAGGAGGCGAGTTTTTCCCTGCAGCTGCTCCACTCTGCCCGTGGTGGCTGGGCTGTGGCACTGCCAAGCTGGCCTGGCACTCATCCCCACGGCACCTGCGTGGGGCATTTCATTCAGGGATTTTTATTAGAGCCCGATAACCGCTAGCGTAGCGTGGACGGGCGAGATGCTATTTACAGTTTGGATGTGGAACGCTTAAAATATTAACGATTTGAAAATGTAATTGTGGATCTCTTAAGCAGTCGAGGAGCTTGTGTTAAGTGCTAGCAATGCATTTTCCTTTTAACGCACCATGCGATGTGTAATGCCTTTCCTTCCCATTTAGGCTTGCCCGTATTCCCGGTGTCTCCGCACATGAAGAGCCTTTCATCCACCAATGCAAACAGCAAAAGGCAGGCTCAGCCAAGCTGTACTCCAGCCTCGAGGTTGGCTGCCAAACAGCAGAAAATTAAAGAAAGCCGGAAGACAGATGGGCTGTACACAGACGAAGAGGAGGATTTCCAACATGCATCTCTGATGCCGAAATACAGCGAGTGTGAGAAGCCATCAGGGAAACGTCAGTGTAAAACAAAACACTTGGCACTGCAGGAGAGGAGAAGGAGGTCATCTCTGACAGGGGATGACACCACAGATATCGAAAATGCTGAAGATAAGGTATCTTTATTTAGATTTAATTGTCCACCGGCCTCTGAGAAGGCAGAGCCAGCTTGCTTAAAACTAACGCACTGCCATGCATGCAGGGTAGCGGGGATTGCGTTTGGATTTGTCTGTGGATGCTTTGCACATTTTGTGTTTGCTTTTCTTAACCTTAGTTGAAAGCACTGTTGCAGGGGTGAAGCATTTTGTGTTTAAAAGCTGTAGCGAATCTTCCTTTAAAAATTAAATAGCAGAAAAGTGTAATTCCTTGCTGACAAAGTACAGTCCCATCTCAGCACTGTGCAAACAAAGATTAAAAAACCCCCCACCGTCACGGTTTTGACAGGTAACGGTAACGAGGAAAGTCAGGAAGCGACCGGAGCCGACTTCAGACTGCGACTCCTCGCCGGCCAAGGCGTACGAGCAGAAGCCGTATGAGCGGCTGCCGCAGGCGCCCGCGCTGCTCCCCGTCCCGCAGCCCGCGCAGCTGCTGCCCGTGGCCAGCCCCACCCCGGAGAGCGCCCCGAGCCGCCCGATGCCGCCCGAGGCGCGGCGCCTGATCGTCAACAAGAACGCGGGGGAGACGCTGCTGCAGCGGGCGGCACGCCTGGGCTATGAGGTAAGGCTCCCTCGGCGCCCCGTGGGATGGTGTTTTCTTCCTGATTTCGGAAGTTCAAATCCTCTTCCCGGTTCTATAGGTGGAGATGTTGTGAGCTAGCGGCTTTCGGTTGGGTCGCTGAAAGTTGTAGCCTCCATTCCCCTGCTGCTTTCCCTTTCCTGGTGTGGGGGGTTTGGGGGCAGGTTGCTGTGGGAATGACTCCCCACCGCTGCTGGGTCAGCTGGCAGGGATGCAGGGTGAGCAGCATCCTGCGGGAATGAACAAGGGGTAAAGTTTTATTGGTAACCCTCTCTTCCCTTTAGATATAAACCATCTGCAAAAAGAACAAATATATATTTTTTTCTTTTTTCCTCCTAAGTAATCTTTATGGCGATCTTTAATGAGCTGTATGTTTTCTGCTTTTGTTGTTTGTGAAGAGCGTGTAGTTTAGGAGAAGGGTTTTATTTTTGTACTTCTCTCCAAGGAGTATCTGGTATGTGACACAGGATGTAGCGCTTAGAGTGTCCTCTTGCATGATCAGGCACATCATAGGAGCGCTCTGCATGCTTTATACTCGGCGTCTGGAGCTGCTTGGTGTAGCTGGAACAATGTTGTCTAATGAAAGGGGCCCCCTGTTGCTACAAAAATCAGAAACCGATGAATCCCTTAGCTCGGCCGTTTTGAAGCACGCTTTTATTGGGGAAGTATGGGCATGTAGGTATGAGCATCGTTGCTGCTCAGTTTCAGATCTGGTGCAGAGGTGTTTCATTGCAGAGACTGACTGCTGCCCTTGGCATGGCTGCAGGGTTGGCTGTGCTGCTGAGAGGGCTGCTTGGACCTTGGGGCTGGGCTTGAGCCCCATGTGGAAAGGTGGCATCAGCCCAGGTCCGTGTGGGGCCTGCCCAGCCTTGGGGATTTGCTGAAACCTTGAAATGCCCTTTGTACAGCTGGAGAGAGCTTTGTGTGAAGCAAGGCCATGTCCAGCTCTGGAAGGCAGGGTTTATTGGAAGGGTTTTGTTTACCTTAGACAAAGACTTCTTCTAACTCAGGGCACTTCAGCTCTAGCTCAGGGCAGAGGTGGTTGTTACAACTTTGCTATGGAATTCTCCATAATTTAAATGGTTTAAATTTCTGTGGGTCCAAAATCAAAATGTGCTGTAGCATGTACTTCAAGCTATTGGTGTGTATTTTCTTCCTGCATGGGGTCTGTCAGGGTGAGCATGCTTGAGCACTTGGCTTTCTGTGCCCAGCACCTCTACTGAGCACAGCTCAATGGGTGCAGCTCCCAAACTTAGTGATGGGCTGACGTCCTGCTCGAGCAGGGGCCCAGGGCTCTCCATTTGCTTTTATAGCAGGAGCTCTCTGCTATCAAATTGGCTGGTTGCAGAAAGCTGGGGATACCTGCGTCCCCAAGGTATCATTGTGTGTCACCATGACTTCCCACTATCAGCTGGTTGGGGATTTTCATTTTCTGACTTGAATTCACCCAAAAGTTCAAGTGTGTTTTTAATAGACTTAAATATTCAGCCCGTTTGGTTTGATGGTTCAGGTGGTGTTGACCATGCAGCAGTTGGTTCTGTTGCTGGTGGAATGCAGGACAGGGGAAGAGCCCGGTCCATGCACCCAAACTGCTGCCAGGATCTGATGTTGTCTGTGTTTTTTGAGGCTCAGTGGTGGGTGGCTGTGCCACCCTGTCAGAACTATGTTTGGCCATGGTGAGCTTTGATAGTTGGATCATCCGTGGAAGCTCCATAGCTGAGGGGTTTTTCTTGGTAGTGATGAGACTACTGCAGTCAGTAGAAAGTTGAATTGAGCTTCCTCTGTCTGCACAAAGAATGAGAATGGTCAAGAAGTTAAAAATTTCTCTATGTAAAAATAAAAAAAAAAAAAAAAAGGAAAAAATCTGGATGAGTCAAGGTGTTATGCTGGTCTGTGACCTGTGGCAAGTACACAGGTCATTTTTCTGCCACCCCTGTTAGCAGGGCAGCCACCTCAGGTGGGCACATGGGGGCTTCCCTGGCTGCTGCCGTGGCAGCCCTTTGCCAGCTCGGTGGCAGGGGAGGCAGGAGTTTGCATCATCAGGGCCACAGCTTGCAGAGGCAGCGAGTGCTGATTCAGGACTCGAGCTGGAAGCGGCTGGCACCGCAGGGCACCGCAGAGCCCTGGCAGGAATGCTGTATCGCCCTGAGACCGGATGAGCTCGTGCCTGCCCTTGGCAGCCTGCCTGCCTTTGCAGCAGGGATGCCCTGAGGCTGTGCAGAGATCCCACTCCAAACCCTTCAGCAGGCAGAGGTGCTGGCAAGCTGTGTGCATCGCTGCTGGACCCGTGGGGAGCCCGAGTGCTGCGAGGCCGTGAGCTCTGTGCTGCTGTCAGTGCCACGGTGCAGATGTGCCCCAGGTCAGCGCGGGAGGCAGGACACGAGCGGATCCGATCCTGTGTGCAAAGCTGACCCGAGTGGGAAATGTCGAAGGAGAAGTGTGGCTCGTGTCTGGTCAGATGAATTGCAGGGCTGCAGCCAGCAAGGCTACTTAAAGACAGAGCAGCAAATAGTCTTCAGCCCTGGAAATCCCTGATAAAGCCGGTGGGAAGCTTTGCCTTTCCCTTCCTGGGCTTCTGCGCCAGGCCATGCTTGAGCAGGATGTTACCGGCTCATGCCAATGTATGGCCGCTCTCGAATCCCTTCTGTTTTCCCTTCATTTTTGAAACAAATGACTTGAGATAATGGTAGTCTTAAAACTGTAATTTACTTTTTGTGAAGAGGGAATTACAGGGAGCCTAGAGTCTTTTTGGGAAAAAAATTACAAAAGGCTCGTGTAATGAATTTGATGTGAGAGGAAACACTGGCTGTCTGTCTGCCTCATGTTGCTTTTTGTTGTGTGTCTGGATTTGCTGGTTTTGGCTGGGGTAGGGTTAATTTTCTTCTCAGTGGCTGGTATGGGGCAGTATTTTGGATTTGTGCTGAACACAGTGATGATAATATAGGGATGTTTTTGTTACTGCTGAGCAGGGTTTACACAGAGCCAAGGCCTTTTCTGCTTTTCCTGCTGCCACACTGGTGAGGAGACTGGTGTGCATGGGAGGCTGGCAGGAGACACAGCCAGGACTGGTGACCCAAACTGACCAAAGGGATATTCCAGATCATGTGACATCATGGATCAGAGTGTGAAGTTGGGGGAGAAGTGGGGGATATTTGGAGTGATGTTGTTTGTCTCTCCAAGTCACCAATAAGTGGGATGGGGCCCTACTCTCCTGGAGATGGCTGAACACCTGCCCAACCATGGGAAGCAGTGAATGAATTCCTTGTTTTGCTTTGCTTGTGTGCATGGCTTTTGCTTTCCCCATTAAACTGTCTTTATCCCAATCCATGAGTTTTTCACCTTTGACCTTTGTGCTTCTCTGATTCTCACCCTGGCCCTGCTGGTGAGGGAGTGAGTGAGTGAGTTGGCTGCCTGGGGCTTGGCTACTGGCTGGCATGAAACCATGACAGTGGACTTGGAAAGTTTCCTTTCAGTTTGTTATTTAATCCTTCCTGGGAAGGCAGTGAAATTACCAAAGTGTGTGTGGTGTGTGATAGGGCATTTAGACAGATGTGAAAACAGGGTTTATCCAGGCATGGGGAGTTCCCAGTGTCACTGCCACAGGAGCAGGAGCTCCAGAGCCCCATCCTGCCCCCCTGCACAGCTCCTGCATCCTGCTCAGGAATGGACACCACTGCAGGGGTTTGGTATGGTGCTGGGGGGAAGTGTTAAGGCTCAGCATATAATGCCTGACCCAAGGGCTGTGTTTTGAGGCTGGTGTGGGGGAATAGTGCTTGTTGGGGGCTGGGGGATGCTGAGCTCTTCCCCTGGAGAAGGAGTACATAAGAAGGAGCAGCTCATTGCATATGAGGATGGACCATGCATATGTGCATACTTTGACAGTACTGTTTGCAGTTTGGCTAAGAAACTGCAAAAAGCAGAGGTGGAGGTGTCTGATTATGCTCTAGTTTGACTCTTTGGATTAACTGTGGGTGATTTTCAGAATGCTGATTTAAATAGAGCACCTGAACAGACATTAAATTGCCTTATGGCACTCTCACAGCCTTCCCCAAACCTTAGCGAGAAATGCTTGTGAAACCAAAAGTGTGTTTGTGGCACCACATGTTCTTGTATTTGGCAATGGTGGCTAATTTTTTTTGTAAATTGAATAAATCATGTTAAAAAAAGTTAATGAGGCATTTAATTAATTAACAATGTCGAGTTTTATGGTCTTTATGGTTACATTTTGTGGTTAATGACATTCTTCTTATAGCCTCTTAACACAGAATTGCCCAACAAAATTAGCTTTTTTGTCCAGTAGTAGGTATTCCACCCTAGGATGAGTCTTTCTTTTTTACAAAAATAGATGAAACGTCTTTTATTTTGAGTTTCAAAGTCTATTTTAAATGGTAACTGCATGCTAAAAGTGGCTCTGAATACAGCAGCTGCTTTTGCTACCTATATCCATCTGCTAATTTGCCTGGCAGGGTGGTCTGCTTTGAGGGAGAATTCATACCTCCAGAGTATAATTTTGCACAGCCCTTTCTTACGGGCTTGAGCATGTGCAGGGTACAGAGCATCCGTTCTGGACTGATTTTTGGCCTCTGGGCTGATTAGCATTAGCGTTCAGAGCCCCTGTTTGGTGAGAGGTGGGGCTGTGGGGGTCCTGGGTGAAACTGGTGGGTGCATCCCCCCTGGCATTGCAGGGGATGCTCTGGAGCCTGGGACAGGCTCATTAGCTCTCAGCTCTAGCCTGCTTGGTGAGGGCCTGCTAAAAGAGCAGCTTCATGCTGTATCCTGGATACCAGCTCTTGAGTCAGGTGTACCCAGAGCACAGATTATTGCGGGCTTTCCGGTTTATTTTGAAACGGGAAGAATAAATGCGCTGTGCCCGACGTTGTTTTATTCTCTTGGTTTGGCAAAACAAGCACTCGCCCCTCCGTGCCATATCTGGCTTTGCAAGGATGTCACTCAAATGCAGAATTAATGGTTTACCACTAATCTGGGAACGTGGGGGCTATTTTATACATTGAGCATCTCTTAGAAATGTGTTTTGTTTTGTTTTGCCTTATTTTGCATCCGGTACAAGTCGAGGAAGACTCGCACCATCCTAAATTTTCGGTTGAGTGATGGAGCAGTCATTGTTCCAAGGCTGCACGGCAGCGCGGAGCTGAGCCTGGCCCAGGCTCTGGAGCGTGCTGTATTTGACTGCAAGATGAATTGTGTTAAATTCACATGGCTTCCTGCGGCGCCGGGCTCGTTATTGGAACCTGGCGCCTGCCTTTACTTCTGCATGCAGAAAACTGGGGTGGGTGAAAATGGGATTTCCCCAATCTCGATAGAGCCAGGCTGGTTTTTGTTTGCTGATAGCAGCCCATCCTTTGTGTGTCTTAAATGTGTTTTGTTTCGGGTCATGCACTTTTTCTTTTAAAATCGCACTGACGTTGGCTGTGCTGCTGTTGCACTCAGAGAATTTTCTGTTAAGAAAATGCAGATGTAAGAGTAACAACCTTCCCACTAGCTTTATGTGTAGAAGTTCTCAGGAGTGGAACACTGAGTTTTGTCTGTGAAATTTTTGTATTCTCCCTCTGTGACAGCTCCTGATGTTGGGGGTTACAGGGTCCTGCAAGGCACAGAGCTCTCAGTGTCACTTTGCCCAAATTAGTCTGCTCAGGGAAATCTCTGCTGTGTCTCCTGAACAGACAGGACTGTCAACAGCTCCCCCTTTTATTTTGCTTTTGACTGACCCATCTCATAGAGGGTAACTTAGCATATCATAGGGATTTTGTCTTTAGCCCCTTTCCCCCCTCTTTTCCTCCAAGCACAGAAATCTGCGCGTTTACCCAGCAAGAAATAACTCGATGCTCATCTGTTTTCCTTCCTGTTTCCAGGAAGTGGTTCTGTACTGTTTGGAAAACAAGGCGTGCGATGTGAACCATCGTGACAACGCGGGTTACTGTGCCCTGCACGAGGCCTGTGCCAGGGGCTGGCTGAGCATCGTGCGGCATCTCCTGGAGTACGGCGCCGACGTGAACTGCAGCGCTCAGGATGGAACCAGGTGAGGCCCGGCACCGCCTCGACTCTGCCTCCCTTCCCTCTGTGCATGTTAGCAACGATTCCATCCAGTCGCTATAAGCACACGTACCCTCACTTAAAACAATGCTTGCTTATTTCGAATACAATACCCGCTTGTAAACCTTAAAACACAATGCACAGAGCTCCGTTATTGAACTTAGAACTTCCTAATATCTTGCTAGATATACTTTTCTGCAGCTTAAAGAGTTACTCTAGACAAACATTAATACACAAATAATTGTTCTATTTATCCTTTTCTACTTTTTACATAATTTTTCTGCTGACTTATTTTATAACTAATCACAGTTCTGCTATCTCTAAGACCTACCTTTTGCAGCTTTCCCAAAAACCTCTGATTCTATAAATTCCCACAAGGTCCAGCACTGCCTCATCTCTGCCTCCCTTCCCTCTGTGCCTCTCCTTTATGCTCCCCTTGTCCTTCCTCCCACCCTGAAACGCTCGAAGCAGGTCACCCAGCCTTGCTGCTGGTCCTTGGGCTCCGTGACCTCCCCTGCTCTCTGCTTAATAAAGCAGTGGGGACACCCTTCTGTTGTCACTCGAGTTCGGGGTAATTTCTTTTTGATTCTGGGAATTTTAATACGCTGTGCTTTGCTTGGTTTTTGTTAGTCGGTGGAATTGCCAGCTGCAGGGCAGGAAGGAGTGATACTTGAGCTGCAGCCCTGCTCATGTGCCCTCCGGGTCCTTTGAGTTGTGCCAAAAGAGCGGAGTTAGCCTTGTTAGCAGGGTTACTTTGGAGAGCACTTCAGGCTTTTGTGGCGCCCGGGTGTGCGAGTCCTGTACATGCTGTATAAAAATGTTGTTTGCTGAACTGTTAAACTATCTGCTCATTTGATATTTTGGATTTACGTTTTCTTTTTTTTTTTTTTTTTTAATCCCGAATTAGCCTTTTTTTAGTTCCCTTCGCAGAATAGTAGGGGTGCTTAGTTCCTGTGCTGGCAGAATAGATAGTGAGCGTTTCTTTTTAGCTTTATGGAGAAAAAAATGCTGCTCTGGACCTTTTTTTAAGCTTCTTGTGTATCTCCTAAAGCACCTCTTTGACCACCTCTGCGAGGCTGACCTTGGGGTAACTTGTCCTGAGCATATGCAGAGCTGTTATTCAGTCTGTGCATTTTGGGGACAGGTCTTTGTATTCTGCGAATCTCCTGCAGCTTGTTATCTTAAATGGTTTATCGCCTTCCCTATCACCATCCAAATAGCCAGGGAGGTAAAATTAGCGTAACTAAGAGCCTGCTTCTTTTGTTTTTAAGCTCTTTATTTATTAACTTGGGAAGGGAGGAGTCAGGAAAACAAAAAGAGGTCTGGTTAGGATGGTCCATTAAAAGTTCATGATGGTCCATTGTTCCCGGCCCATCACCAGCCCATCACAGCCCAAAGGAAAGCTTTTTGGAGAAACATTAAAACCCCGACTGGATTGTCAGATTCCTCCTCTGTCGCCCACGTCTTTGTAAAGAGTTCTGAGCTCTCCAGGCTGACAAACAGCCTCGCATTTTCTGCTGCCTTCAGCTTTAATATGTGACCTGTGCAACAGCGGTGAGTTACCGTAAAAAGAATCCTAAATTATTTTTGTCTCACTCGCTGGAATAACCTATATAGAAAATTATCCCTGGGAAGCGTCTGAGCAGTCTTAATCACCCGCCAGTTCAGAGTCCACCTTTGATTTCTAGTCACAGACGGAGCTGATTTTCAAGAGAGAAACTTGGCCAGTGTGCCCTGAAAAGTTGTTCTTGGGAAAATGGATTTTAGAAATGAACATAATGATGATCTGATCATAGATGGTAATGTTAGAACTCAGCGTGCTGTTGCCTCTCTTTTCTGAGTGCAGACTTACTTTTCATTTGGAAAGCTGCCCAACAGACAGCAAGAATCCAAAACACAACTAATACACAGAGGAAAGATGGTCTGAGTTGGGCAGGACAGAGAGCAGAAGTTTGTGTAAGGAACTTTGGATCTGTGTAATGCACTGCCTTTTGGCAGGATCGGACTTCTCTGTCTCTGTAGAGTAAGTCAGGACATTTGTAAGACAAGTTCCATTTTTCTCTTGAAGGTTTTTCTCCTTTAACTTTCAGGAGAAAGATGACTTCCTCAGCTGTGTTGCTTTTAAAATTAAAATACAGAAGATGTTCAACCCTTAGAAATACAGTAAAGTCTTAAAAATAACAACAAAGTCCCTCAAAACAAAACCCAAAAAGCGCACCATCAGAGACTTGACCTTCTCCCCTGCTTTTAATGACTCTGAATTGGCTTTTTATTTGCCACTCACTTATCCAGAGGTACTTTTGGCGGTGCTGTGGAAGCTCTCAAGCCTGCAGAGCGTGGCAGTGGATGTGTGGTTCTGCTCAGCCTGTTGGTGGGAAGCAGCACAGAGCAGTGATGTGACTGCGGTGCAGCTGTGCGAGCACAGCTGTGCTGCTGGGGCAGCCTGGGGGTCACCTGCAGCTCTGGGCTCTGCTCCTTGCTGCCTCTGCCATCGGCTTTTTGGAGGGCACTCTGAAAAGTTGTGGCTGGTGAGGATATTACGGCTTTGGTGTGCACAGGATGTCGGTGTGAAGGGTGCGGGAAAGTTCTGTGGAGTTTGTGGTTCTCTCAAATGCTGCTCTGATCATCGGGCTGGCTCTGGACAACAAAGTCCCTCAAAACAAAACCCAAAAAGCGCACCATCAGAGACTTGACCTTCTCCCCTGCTTTTAATGACTCTGAATTGGCTTTTTATTTGCCACTCACTTATCCAGAGGTACTTTTGGCGGTGCTGTGGAAGCTCTCAAGCCTGCAGAGCGTGGCAGTGGATGTGTGGTTCTGCTCAGCCTGTTGGTGGGAAGCAGCACAGAGCAGTGATGTGACTGCGGTGCAGCTGTGCGAGCACAGCTGTGCTGCTGGGGCAGCCTGGGGGTCACCTGCAGCTCTGGGCTCTGCTCCTTGCTGCCTCTGCCATCGGCTTTTTGGAGGGCACTCTGAAAAGTTGTGGCTGGTGAGGATATTACGGCTTTGGTGTGCACAGGATGTCGGTGTGAAGGGTGCGGGAAAGTTCTGTGGAGTCTGTGCCTCTCTCAAATGCTGCTCTGAGCATGCTGGCTCTGCGTGTGTGTGTGTTTTGGGATGAGGCAGGCGTTCAGCCTCTGCTTCCTGATGGTACCAGGAATCTCGGTGAAGCCAGGAACAAACCTGGTGCAGGGGCAGGGAGGGGACAGTGTTTGGGGATGTAGGAATGGTGCAGTCCTTCCCTTCACCCCAGCTCGGCACAGGATGTCCCTCTGCCCTATTCACAGCACATCTAGCCAGGCTAAATGTGGTAGGTCTTGGATGTTTTTCCCCTTAAACTCTGTGCTGATAGACCACATGCAGTGCCTGCAGACCCTGAATACACAAGCACTCTGCTGCTCAATTAGTGCCTAATCAAAGATTATTGTAGAACCCGGAGATCTTTAAGACCTGTCTCCGAGGTGCTGCAGTCACTAAGGGCTCTTAATCGTCTTAGCTATAAATAATAATAGACCGTGCTTAAGAGGTGAGAGCTTCCCTTCCCCGACAGGACCCCGACAGTAAGTGCAGTAGCTCGACTAGGGGTGTTGGGACTGACATTACCAAGGCTGTTTGCCGCCTGCATTTGGCCTTATCTCGCTGTTCTCCTCTTACCTCTGCAGCATGCCCCAGCTGAACCCTTGCCATTATCGAAACAAAACCACATGCCAAAAATACAGACATCCCTGCCTGTTAAGCGAGGGCTCCACGTTGCTTCGGAGTTCGCTGGCTAGATTCTCTCTCCGCAGCCAGTTTTGCTGTATCCTTCCCGCTGGCAGCTGATGAGCTCAGCCTTTTTTTATTTTTTTTTCCCCTGCGAGGACCATGCCAAGATGGCTCTCTTCCTGTGTCCTTTCAGCTGGTCTTGGCAGAGCCATACCTTCCAGCAGCTAATTGCGTTCAAGAAGAGGCAGCCTGCATAGCTGCCCTCCTGCAACTCTTCCTTGCCTCTTCCTTGGGGCAGCCTTGCGTACCAGAGCGGGTGCAAACACAAACAAAACGCCAAAATATGGCATTGCTCGGCGAGTTGCAAGACCTCTCACTGCAGCGAGGAGAGTTCTGGTGGTGCCTGAAAGGCTGAGAGCAAACCCTGACTGGTCTAAATAGTTTATAATTTTGGTGGTGGAATGATAAACCCCCAGTGAAATGTTTTCCTAACTCTAGTGGAAGTAAAAATAGTAGGAAGAATTCGGCAGTACACAAGAGAGGGTTGAGATGTGTGTCTTTTGTAGGATATTGCAGCTCTCGAATGTCCCCAGCTCCTTCTGGGGCCTTTTGAAGGGTTTGTTTTAGAAACGAGCTGTGCTATGTTAACTGTACCATGAGGGCATAGAGAGTGTTTATTTCCACGATGCTCAGGGTGGAAGAGATTGTATGGCAAAGCAGCCCAGGAGAGGACTTCCAGGGATCTTCTTTTATTTTCACATCTGAAAAAGTTGCCCATTCCAGTAGTTGCTTTTGCATCCTACAAAGAGGATGGTTAAACTCTGCCAAGACTGAAGAATACTCCCTCCTCTGCTGGCCCTGCTGGGAGAAGCAAACAAATAGCTGTGCCTTTGCATGGTCTCGCTGGTGAGCTTGCCAAGAAGCTGTTCTAGCCAGTAAAAGAGTCTGTCGGTGCTCTGTTTTGGCCTTTTCTCCCTTAACTTATCTATGGGGAATCTCCTTCCCCGCCCGCCCGNNCCGCCCGCCCCCCCATCCCCACCAGTGTTTTCTTTGTTTCCTTCTATTTATTGTTCTTCCTTCTTCCGCAGTGCCTTACTACGCCTTTCCTTCCCCCTGCCTCTATAAATTCCCCTCTCATGCCCAGGCAGCCTCCCTGTGTACTCTTAGATGACGAATCTGGTTCTGCCTGCCCCGCTACCTGCCTGCCTCTGTCTGCAGCCCCACGTTGGGCTTGGCGACCTGTGAAAAGGCTGAAGGAGTCTCCATCACAGGCTTACAGCCCACGTGCTGCAATTTTTCCATCCTGGGGAATGCCCAGGCACCCTTTAATAAACTCGTCTGAGTGTCGTTAAATCAATTGAAACACTGGGCGGTGATTTAGATGCTGTTTTTAATAAGTTAAGGGATCATCTTGAATTCATTACTGCTTCAAAAGCCACTTAGGTAAGTCAGTTTTTAAGAAAACCCACAAACCAATAATCCCACACCACTCCTCAAACCCCCTCCCAAAACCAGAAAATTGTAATTCTGAAATAAAATTTAAAAAGAGTTCAAAACTAAAGACTCCAGTGAAGCGAGGGAGTGGGGAGGAAAGAGCATTGCCAGCACTTGGCAGCAGCCGTAGCTCTGATCTGCTCCTTGTGCCTGTTGCCAGACTTTCAGCCAGGGATGCTTCATGCCCAGTGGGGGACAGGAGGGCTTGCAGCAAGGCTGACCTTTCCTGCTGTAGATGCTCAGAGTGCCATGACCCAGCAGCTCAGGCCTCAGATGCTTGCTGACAGCAAGAAACACTCGATACTTCTGCAGCCTCCTCTGCAGCCTCCGTGTTGGCACCTCTGTTATTTGTTGCCTCCTGCTTGGTGTCACCTGGGATGTGACACTGTGATGTAGCACTGACCAGATCCTGGATGTGATACTTCCCTGTGGGGAAGCACTGAGTCAGTAGGTGGAGGTGGGAGGGTGAGACTTGCAGGGGAATCCTGGGAATGCTGGCTCCTCCAACACTGTCTGTCTCTAAGGCATCAGTTTCAGTTCTGAGGCATTCCCTGAGAAACGGATAAGGGATATCCTGATGCTTTGCCAGTGATCCTCATGGACCTCTCTGGTCTTAAAATGTGAAGGTGGCTTTCCAAAGAGTGGTATGTTGGGCTTTGAAGGTGTCCACATGTTGTGCTCTCTGCTGCCAAGGGTCTGAGGATTGGCACAAGCTGGACTGAGGACTGTACTCAGCAGCTTGAGGACCACCTGCTTCTTCACTCTGTTGGTGGCATGGGGTGTATGGGAGGCAGGCAGCGTGGGATAAGCCCTCTTTCCATAGGGAACAAACCACCACGTCCCCAAGTGCACCTCCTCAAGTCAGTATATTGTGCATGTGTCAAAACCGATATGACATGGAGCTTTCCAGCAAGATGGATGCAAGCAAGAACCCTTCACATGGAGCAGATGTTAGCCTAAATCACAGCCTACTGGAAAGTACTTGGAGTAAATGCATCTGGAACACCTTTTTGAGACATAGCAGAGTTGCCCTTCTCCCTCTCCTAGCAGCAGTGCTGTGTGATAGATGGGAAAACGGTGGTGTGCCACCGTCTTCTGACTGATTTGATCCTCCCCTCCTCTGTCCTGAGCTTTCCTGTGTACCAGGTCATGCCAAAGCAGTGGTGGCTTTGAGAGGACATTCCTCTGAGAGGCAGGAGTGGTGGGATGTGACCTCTTGGCAGGAGGGAGTTGAAGCCCTGGTTGTCAGCCGAGCGCTGCTTGGCAGATCGGGAGACGGAGAGGTTCACTTGGTGTGCTTCCAAATGACTTCCCCTGGAAGCATCACTGTGAAAGCTTTCTAGGAAGGCAGTGTGTGATCCTGGTGAAAGTCCTTCCTTGCCTTTTCGTACAAGCTCCCTTGACAGCCTTGTTGGGGGGCAGCAGTGTTGACAGCCCAAAGGAGGAGCGTTGTGCGGAGTTGGGCTGCCACGATCACTGCCCGCTCTGCTTTTAGTTCCCTGCTCTTGCTGTCTGAGGAAAAGATGGGATTTTAGCACATCTTCATTAGTCTGAAGGGTAATATGTTCTACTTCCAGACAACTCCCCGTTACGTATAATCAATTTTAAAGGCAGAAGTTAATGCGATTTATAATTAGCGATAAGGAATTCTAAACCTGGAATTGCAGGCCTGTGTATTAATGAATAATCCTTCTGAAGGCTCACAAAATCTATGTCAAGCTTGTATAGATTGCTCATGCCGCATAAAATGCTTTAATTTTTGGGTGGACTACACTTAAAAAAACATGTTTTTCTATTCTCTGATTAGAAGGGTTGAACTGTGCTGCAAATATATTTACAAGTACTGTTTAAAGAGGATGTTCTGCACGGAAGTTTAATTCCTAGCAAATTTTCATAACTTATTTCTGTGTACATAATTTAGGAGCTTTGGGTAACTGCTCTCCCTGCTTGCCCAGAGGCAGGCTGAATGAGCCTTGCTCCACAGCACGCTGTTACATGGCAGAGATTTGGAACGGTAGAGTGACTTGCAGCAAAACGATGTTTGTGAGGCTTCACACAAACTCCTGCTTTCTGTTGCAGCAGTGTAATTATTTTACTGTCCCTCGAAAATGTGTACAGCAAGGAGTAGACGTAACAGAAATACGTGCCCTGAGCAGTCTGACTGAAGACAAGAGGGGTGGGGGATGATGTGCAAGTAAAACCGACAATAAGATGATTGGCAGCTGTATTAATAGTGTTACTTTCTATAAATAGCTTTGATCTACAGTCAGAAGTTTCTTGTCAAAAATATTTGCATAATACTGTTGAGTCAAAATGTAACGCCTTGGTTTTTATTTTATTTCACACCAGACCAATCCACGACGCGGTCGAAAACGACCACTTGGAAATTGTCCGCCTGTTACTGTCCTATGGTGCTGATCCAACACTTGCAACCTACTCTGGGAGGACCATCGTGAAAATGACCCACAGTGAGCTCATGGAGACCTTCCTGACAGGTCTGTGCCCACGCTGCGTGGGGCTTTCTGGTCCTGGCAGATGGGGACTTGCTCCCTGTCCCCCAAAGTCCCTCTGGCGTGGCAGGGGTGGCTTCATGCCAAGGAACTGTGGGCTGGGCTGGGCTGGGCTGCAGCAGCTCCCTCTTGGCCTGCAAAAACCCAGAGGTTGCAGGTGGGAAGCACAGCCATGATTGGGGGCTCCTTCTAGTTGAAACTCTTAATAAGTCATAAGGATTGTTCCACTGTCAGATTTGATAGGTGGGTAGGAGGTCAGCCGGCTGTTTCGGCGCCTTCAGTTTTCTGCTTGAAATGAAAATAAGAAACTTGCCAATTCAAATAGCTGTTTGTTAAACATACTCGTGTTTTCCCATGGTCTTGCTTTTTATCCTAGACTATTTTTGGTTTTGCCAGTTATGCCTTGTTTTATATCTGAAATACAGAAAAAATACATTAAAGGCTCTTGTCTTTAAACATATCCATGTTGTAACATGGTTTTGGGGTTCTTTTTGCTCTTAGTTTTGGATGAAGACACTTGCATTCCCTAATAACTTACCTCTGAGCATATTTGCAGTGCTCATAGTCCATGAGTTTAAGTACTCATCTGTTTACCTGTTTAAGTGGTGCAGTATAGAAGGCACACAGGTGTTTCAGGACTCCAGTAAAGTCCAGTATCTTTGACTTCCTAGCATCCTGAATCCCAGTATCTTTTCACCAATTCAACTTGTAAATCTCCCAAGTTATATCTGTAGAAAAAGACTACATCTTCTGAACATACCTGTGTGGAAAAACCTTTTTTATCTATTTATTTGGGGCCACAGTTTCACCCTCAAGTTGGTGTCCAGAATAACTGTGAAGGCCAAAAAATGTACACCCTATCTTCACAAAAATAAGATACTGCTCTCAGTATCTGAAGCTTAATGTTGGGTCTGTCCCTGTTGTACCTTAGGTGATTATTTGATGTGGTGGGTCATTATTTGATGTGGGGAATGGTGTATATATGCTGTTGTTTGTAGCACGTGTGCCAGGAGTGTGGTGTGGGATTTTTTGATGGAAGGTGCTGAGGCTCTGTGACGCGCGGTCTCCTGACTTGCCAGCTTTTTGTTCTCATCAGTATGTTTTTGTTGTTGTTTTTTCCTCTCCAGAGTATTTAACTGACCTGCAAGGTCGAAGTGTTGATGACCCTGGTTTGTACTGGGATTTCTATGGCAGCTCTGTGTGCGGTGAGCAAATGTTGCCCTTTATTTCTTTGTATGCAGAGACTTTAAAAACATGGGGCATGTGGGGGTGGGGGCTGTTTTGTTCTTGTGGTGGAGGAAGCTGGGAAGGAAGCAAACTGATTTTGTTTACAGATCACGTTATTGGGGGGAAAAAAAGCAAGACCTGCAACAGTCTTTTCATTGCTGACTTAGCACCTTTATTCAATTTTATTTAGATCCAAAAGATGAATCTGGATTTGATGTCTTGGCAAATCCTCCCGGCCCAGGTGATGAAGATGAAGATGGCTTCAGTGATGTGTTTGAATTTGAATTTTTGGATGAGCCTCCCTTACCGTGTTACAACATCCAAGTGTGTCTCTCTCAGGGGTAAGAACAAATACAGATTTTGGGATAAAAACGGCTGTGATGATCTGCTTGGGATGGTGGCAGTTTGTGTCAGCGGGGAAAAGTGTTTGTATTTATGTCAGATAAATGAGAGATCAATGCTGTAACTGCTGGTGTTTTTTTGGAAATAAACTAATAGGAGGTGAGAGGGGAAACGGTTGATTTGTCAGCCTTTTTACTGCCATATTCCAGAGCAGGACAAGTGATGTTTGAACACAAAGTCCTTTCCTCATCCCAGACAGGCATCTTGTTTATACCTTCCCAAAATAGAAGTGCTTCTAGCACTTAAATTTGGGTATGATGTTTGTACAGTGTTAATTTTATTCCATGGGTTTTTCTGTTCCGCTGCTGAGTGGACACGCTTTTGTGAATAACAAAATGACACCATTACTGCTTTTCTAGACTTTGTAGCAAAACTGGTTTAGAGCTCTGAATTGGAACAAACAACTGAGTATCTCAGGGAAAATCCTATGGTACTTAATAATAAGCAAAGACCTGGAAAGTTGTATTATCTATTATATTCAAGATATAAATTAGATTTGTTAGCGACTGTTGTTTACCATTTGCACCAATTTTGATGACAGCTAGTTTTAAATACTGATCATGCAGGAGTGTGGGTTTTATTATGTTTTTGTTACATGGGTGATGGATCTAGCTTAATTCCCTGAAGTGGACAAATACAGAGATTGAATTTTAAAACCGTGTTGTTTATCTGACAAAAAACCAACTTGCTGTTGACTTGTATTTAATATTGCCATCTCTGGAAGTCCAGGGTGCTAAATTTTGTAGTTGTAACTATAAGCCATCTCCTTTTTGGTGAAATGAAACTTGGGTTCAGGCAGGCTAACCTTGAGGTGTCTGAGCTGGAGTGGCTGCTGGCCCACATGGGCACTGAGGAGCCCAGATTTTATAGGTCCCAGTGCCCCTGCATCCTGGATCTTCCCTTCCCAAAGCTGCAGGTAGCAGTACTCTGAATAAATAGGTAGACACCTGCTCATCTGTTATTTCTGACCCCTGGGCAACAGCCTTGCTTTCAGAGGGATTGTTTGTGGGCGTGGGATCGGGGAGGGTTTGTCACACAGCGATGTGGGGAAGAGTCAGGAATCCTTTGAGTTAATGTCAGTTACTGGAGCCTCTTTCTCCTTTGCTTCCACAGACCACGGAACTGGCTTCTGCTCTCGGATGTGGTGAAGAGGCTAAAAATGTCATCTCGCATCTTCCGCTGCAACTTCCCCAACCTGGAGGTGGTCACCATCACGGAGGCAGAGTTTTACAAACAGACTTCCCTCAGCCAGTTGTTCTCTTGTGCTACGGACCTTGAAGCTTTTAACCCCGAGAGCAAAGAGCTCTTGGACTTGGTGGAGTTCACAAGCGAGCTCAAGACTCTGCTCGGCTCCGAGCTTCACTGGTTGCATCCGCACGAGGACCCTCCCTTCGACATCCTCTGGTGAACCATCAGGACGTTTCATGTACAGAGCTCTCTACAGCTACTTCTTTATGTATATGTGTTCAAATGGAATTGTTTCTGTAAAGAAAGGACACTATTAAATATGAAAATATCTTTCCTTTATATAAGAGATCTGAATTCCAGTTGGATGGATTTTGGAAGAAATTTTTTTTTAACTTCAATCAGTTTTTACAAAAATTGTTATATAATGTTTCTTTAAATGCACACAGGCTTTGGGATAAGTTTGTTATTACTCTGAACACATTTTTTTTTTAAAGAACACACCCACACACATTGACTTTGTTTCATGCAAAGCACTGATTACACAGAACATACTTTTTCTAGGTGATGTGATCAAAGTCGTGTGGCTTGTTTGGGAGATAGAATTTGGTAAGGCACTTGGTGATATTATTTTCGGTTTTTTTGTTTACAGAATTACCTGCTTTGGCCAGGTAAGCACTATTGAATATAATTCAATAGTTTGTAATATAAATTAAACCATATCCATACACATCAACTAATTGTAAGAACTTTTATATCCTAATTTAAAAGCTGTGAAATTTAGTTTTCACACATCAAACCGGATTGTTTATATATGTTTAAACATTTTATGCTCTTTATTTAAAGAAGACTTTGAACTATTTTTTCTGTACCTTGTAAAATATTGAAAAACTAACATATGTTGAAGTTGCTTGAAACTGTACATAAACTAAATTTTCTGAATTGTGTGTTTATGTTTGAGATCTGTGTTTTAACTTTGTAAGTAAATCTTCTGCCTTTGTATTTATATTTTACAAAAATTTTCTTAAAAGGCAATAAAACTGTTGAGAAATGAAGAGGCTAAAGGGACTCCCATTAACTCTGTGCCTGGTTGTGACATGGGCTTTGTCTCTTCAATGTTCATGAAAGGAGGGTGTAGTTTCCAAAGTGGGGCAGGGCTGGTAGAGGTGCAGGCAAGCAGCTGATGAAATCTGGGGTACACTCTGTAGTGGCTTTTATACTCCATGTTGCAAGAAAACATCGGGTGGGTGCTTTTGTTGGGACAAAGTTTTAAAAGTGGTGTTCACAATACTTTCTGCACCATCTTCTAAAGAATTGTGAATAGGTTCCATAATTTTCCCTCCTTTGACATCCTTTTAATTTCAATTGGCTGAATTCTCTTTTCAATGGAGTCTGCAGAGTGAAAGTTAATAGTACCAGGGGAAACGCTTTGGTTTTAATGTGGAATATTAAACCTATGAGCACATTTTGGGAGGATTTAAAGGGACAGTGATCAGAATGTCACTTCTGTGCAGCTCTGCTATCTAAGAGGCTGGGCTCCCTGGGCTTGGGCAGGCCTTTTCTGCCTTCCCCTTGTGGAAGGAAATTCTAGCTGTGAATTCAAACTCCTGAGTTTTAATTAGGGGCTGTTATTAAGAGTAGTGTGTCTTAGGACAGCTTAGTTGTCACTGAGGTGTTTAAACTTCTCTGCTCTTGTGATGGGGGCCAGCACCCCACCCAAAGGGTCTTGAGCAAAGCACCTGGTCAGTCTGGGAAAAACATCTGGGAAGAAGTTCCTGCATTGTCCTGAAGGCTGAAGGTAAGGGAGAACTGTGCCTCATTTCTGAAGGTGCCATGGAGGGGAAGCCTCAGAGCTGCTGCCTCTCGTGCTGTGCTGCCTGTGAGTCTTCTGCCAAACATTTGTACTGTGTGGCTTTACAGTGGGGCTGTTCCTGTCGGTTAAGTGGTTTTGTAGCTGAGCCAAGAGGTGAGAGAAGGGTCCAAAAGCTGTCTGCTGCTGGATGCTGAAGTCTTATTTCTGCACAGGACAGGGAATTTTTAGTCCTAACATGTCTGCCGACCTCCTTTTTCCAGACTTGGGGTAAGGAGGATGATGGTCTCTCCTGCACAGCTTGTATGTGCATGCTGGATTTCCTTTTCAAACAGTCCCCAGCTTTGCAAGGAACTGAAACACAGATACCCTACTCTGCAGTGCCATGCACCCCCTGTTTTTCCCAGAAAGAAGAGGGCCAGAAAATGAAAGGCAAGGAACTCTAAGAGCAGTTTGTTACAGACACCTTTATCTGATCAGCAGTGTAATGCTTGGATGGCTTGAGCTGGGTATAAATCAGCTTGGTGCCACTTCCCGGGCTGTGTGGCACACACCTCATTTCTCGCCGAGCCCCTCAGGCAAACAAAAGATTGTCACATCTTCCTCTTTTGGCCAGCTCCTCTTCAAGGAATCCCGAGCACGTGCTCCCCAAAGATTCCCGAGCATGTGCTCCCCAAAGAATCCCGAGCACGTGCTCCCGAGTATCTCTGCTCAGTCAGCTTTCCCTGCCTGCACCGGTACAGTTGGGCCTTCTCCATGCTGGCTCCCGTGCTCAAATACAGTGACAGCCTCATGCCTCTGTAATGGAGTGTGTGTGCCTGCCTCAGGCGCCTGTGCACTAAAAATAGGGCCGCGGCAGGGGACACCTGATCCCAGCGCTGTCCCCTGGTGTAACACCACCCTTTTCTACTCTGGGATGTGCTTTTTTAAAGGGATGTCGCTGTGTGAGGGTGCTGAGGGAGCACAGAGGGTTTCAGAGAAGCAGGATGGGGCAGGAGCCTGGCTTGGCTGCCCCTGTGCTGGGTGCTTTGGGAGAGGTTGTCACAGGAGAGGCTGGATGCAGGTGGAATTTTGTGGGAGGAAAGCCCAGGGAGAGTTACCTTGGGAGAGGAGAGATGGCAGTGTGCCAGCAGGGTGTGAATTTGTGACAATGTGGGCAGAGGAAACATGGCCAGCACTGGGACTGTCTGGATCCTGCAGGGCACAGAGCTGGGGCTGGGCGAGCTCCAGCCAGCGTGGGGGCTGTGTTCAGCAGCTCAGTTTCTGATCTCACACTGCTCTTTAAAGTGCTTTCCTGTGCATCCTGCTTGGGCCAAACATGCTTGCTTCACACTGCTGGCTTTACTCCAGGTTAATAAAAAAATAAGGAAGTGGAAACGCAGCCTTTGGGGATGGTAAAACCCTGCTGATCCTGTTACTTGCCTTCTGCAAGGTGAAAGCGCGGTGTTGATGCTCTTGGGGACAAAGCCAAGGTGTTTCCTTGAATTTCCCCTGCTTACCACTTGGATTTGCCTGGCTAGGAGTCTGTGCTGCCCTGTGGAGGTGTTGGACAACCACTGGTGCAGTAGGGAAAAACCCTATTTCCAGCCAGAGCAGGCAGATGAGCCTGGCTTCAAAGAGGTTCCTTTGTCAAACTTTTACTTGTTGCTGGTTGGGAAATCCCAGGGAATACCCAGTTCCAGGCTGGCTGCCTGGCAGGGAGAAAAAGGGGGAGCCACAGCACTGGCAGTGCTGGGGGGGTTCTCCTGAGATAAGTGATGCTGATGAGGACCAAAATATTGAATCCCTCCTTCCTGCCTTACCCAAGAGCTCTGCAGAGTGGGGTCAGCCCTGGGAGTTTCCTGTTTGGGTCATTTCTCCCTCCAGCCACTCTTCTCATTTCTTCTGCTTTGCTGTGGTGGCTGAGCTGGAGCCTTGTGCCAGAGACACTGAGGCAGAGTGGCAAGCAAGGGTCAGAGGAAGGGTAGATGTGGTGCTTAGGCACATGGCTCAGTGGTGGACTTGTCAGTGCTGGGTTAACATTTGGTCCTGATGATCTTGGAGGTCTTTCCCAACCTTAATGATTCTATGGTTTTAGTTAGACGGAGCAGAATGGAAATTATTTTAAAAACTATTCCCAGGAGCCAAGCTCACTCCATGAATCAAAAGAGTTTGAAGCTGACTCCTCCCTTCATTTCTGTGCTAAATAATGAAACTATAGACGAGACCCATCATTTGAGCATTAATGTATCAGGGAGTGGTAAGTGCAGGCAGCTGCCATTCCCAGGCTCTGTGGGGATGCTGGTAAACATTCAGCATTGTCAGTTTGCACAAGGAAAAGGCACACATTATTGCTTTAAATTTGCACAGATCCAAGGTAACTGGAAAAATAGCATTTTATCTGCTAATTTTTTTTTTGCAGAACATATTTTCATTTCAGTATGAGGCCAGTGGTGGTAGGAGAGGTCTTGGCATCACCACACAAGGCAGAAGAGTGGAACGCCATAATTGTAAAGACACAGGTCTTTTCTCAGTGTGCTCATTCACCATTGCATTTCTGCTAGAAGGAGGAGCAGAAGAAGCTGACAGGAACCCAAGTTTCACTCGGAGAGGTGTCAGGGGCAAAAATCTCCAAAGAGATCTGAAGAAGATGAAGTTTTAAGTATCCCACCATGATGTCTACCTGCATCAGCCTTGCTAGTTCTGCATTTCACCCATTAGTGTGGTTTGCATGGGCTCCCCTGAGGGCACAGTGCAGTGTGATGGATCCTTGGGAGCAGCACTGCCTCCTGCCCTTGGGGTGAAGAGATCCTTTGCTTCTTTCTGGTTTGCCAGTCCTGAAGAAAACCCCGTCCACGCCATGTGCACATTTTCCTCCAGCAGACTGACGTGACTGTAGATGGTTGCTCTCTTGAGCCAGGTAGGAACCACAAATCTGTCACTAAATAGATTTTCCTTTTGTTGTCACATTAATTTGCAACTCATTAATAGTGACAGCAGTGAGGTACTGCATGGATGCAGATTTGCATATTCATGGTTAACTTATTATTAAACAAATAAGATTTCCCTAGCTTAGGGAAAGTACCAGAGTAATGCCACATTGTGCATTATAACAGCCTGAATGTTTTATTTTCTTTTTAATATGTTAATAGATGCAAGGGGCGCTCTTTTTTCAAGTAAATATGCATCTATGAAATAACGTGTAATTTAAAATATCACAATTGTTTAAACAGTAATCTACTAACAAACCTGCCAATAATTGAGCACAAATACCTATTTAATGTACAAATCAATTAATCAATTCTAAATGCTGGCTTTGTTGCCTGATGACCGTAACACAGGCAGTACCAGCAAGGCACAACCAAGCACTCTGCTGGCGAGGTGACCCAGAGGTGGAGGGCTGATCCCATGTTTTATGGCTCGTTACAGCCAAATTGCTTGGTTTTCACAGTCGCTTTTGTTTCTTCTCCCCAGAGGAGTGGTGGGACAGAAAGTGAAGACTGAGCTTGCTGTGGTGCCCACTGCCACCCTCCTGTCCTACTGGGCACGGCTGAGGAAAACGTGGCCATCTCAGCTCTGCAGGGACCTCCCTGCTGCCCCTTTTCTCTGCCAGCAGGCAGCCACCACCTGGATGTGCCACCCAGACACCAGCTTTGGCTCAGCCCTGGCGAGGAGGAGGGCAGAGCTCTGCCCCCAGCATGGCAGTGGGCAGCAAACTCCTCTGACACCGTGGGTTTCTTCTCCTGGTGGTGAAAAGCCTTTGGAATTCAACAGGCACTCAAAACCTGCAGGTGAGAGGAATGGGAGATATGGAATGTGGCGCTGTCCTGCAGGCAGGTGTTTTAATTCATTTGCTGGTAGCAGAGAAGGTCCTTTGCCCTCAAGGTAGCACAACTTTTTTCTACTGGGCTGTTCAAGACTATCCTGTATGCACAGCAACGCCCTCTTCAGCTCCCTACTACCACATCCATTTTTTCATTCCTTTCTGGCTCTTTTAAAAATTTGTAAGGTAGTGGGCATAATTACATGTGAGGAAACCAGCTGGTTATTGCAGTTCCCCTCAGTCCTGAAGTGAGGTTTTTCCTGACCTGACTTTCCAGAGTCCTTTGATGGTGTTGCCTAACCACAAAATGTGGTTCTTACCCCATCCTGCTGTTTCCTTGTGAGTCACAAGCCACCCCCTTTGAACTACTGGCCTGTGCTCCCAGTCTCCCCAGGCTCTGGAGCTCCTGTTTCTGGCTAATTGCAAAGGGTGCATGGCCCTGAAGAGACATGGATAAAACCAAGGATGCTGAAATGCAACCATAAATTACCCCAAAGACTGTATCCCTGCAGGTGCAGAGCAGGGTGAGGCTGTTTTTAAAACCTGTGTACAGCAAACTCAGAGTACCCTTATCCAGGGGATAATTTCATTTTCTGATGTGGGATCTGCTTTTATCTTCATCTCTTGGCTGGGGTCTTTCCTTGGCACAATGAGGAGTGCCAGTGGGACTGCAGCCCTATTTCCACTGCTCTGTGGCTGCAGGCTTTTCCACACACTGAGCATGTAGAGGCTTAGACAACACATGTGGCAGATGCTCATGATGTCAGAGACAGTGTTTAGTATTTGTAGCTGTCGAAATTTCAAGGAAAAGGGTACCTAATGAAAACCCTTTTCAAATATGCCACGAAACTCCTGTTTAAGCAAAGCCTACGTGAAGGCAAGTCCTGACAGGCCTCCTGAAATGAAAAGGGCAGATTATTTAACAGCTGATCAACACTAATAACCCTTGGCAAACACAGTATGCAAATTCAGAGCTGGAGCCAACATGTGCCAAAGGGACTCTCCTGTGACAGCCTGGCCTGGCTGCTCTCAAACTGCTGCTGGTAACCACAGAGCCCAGCACTGGGAGTGGGGAGACCTGGGCTGCCACTGCCACGTGTCCTGTCCGTGGTCTGCGGGTGCTGGTTGAGGAGAACTTTCTCCACCACCACAGGAATTTCGAGGGCATTTGGTGTCTGACCACTCGGTGGGGCTGGGCTTGGGCTCCCTTGCTGAGCTGCTGGAACTGATGGCATAAAGCACTGAGGGAAACAAGTAGTTTGAAGTTGGGTAGCTTGTGTCCCCACTTAATGACATTTTTGGGTAAATGTCACTTTTAAGCATCCTTGTGATCTGCCAGTCTACACAAATGTTGTTCTTTCTACTACCCTGGGCAGTCAAGTAAGGGATGCAGCTGGGTTTCCACAGTGAGTTCATCCTTCTGTTCCCTAGCTCCATGCCATGAGGGTGGCTTTGTATCTGCCTGGCTGCCCTGCACAACTCAGCTTCCCAGCCCAGGGACCCTCTCTTTGTTACCCAGTGGCTGCTGTGAGCATCTGGGAATTTGAGTCACCTCCCTGCAGGCCAGCTCAGCACGTGGCAGTACTCGGGAATGTCCCCACAGGGGCTGGATGCACTCACTAAGCCAGCAGCCACTCAGGGTGGGATGGTAATGGGTGGGAGACAACCCATCCCCCTGCAAGGGAAGGAGGAGGTCTGGGAGCAGGGCAAGGGGTCAGGGACAGCAGGGAAGTGTTGCCCTTTTGGTGGCAGTGTGGCTTTACCTTGGCTCAGAAAGTTGGGTAAACCTGTGCCTCTGAAGCCTGGATACTGTGCCCATCCACCAGCTGGTGCTCCCAACACAGCCCTTAACAACTAGTGACCAAACCTGCCTGGTCCCCAAGGGGTTACCTCTGCTGAAATGGCTGCCATGCCCAAAGAGATGGAGTGCCTTTGAGTACTGCTGTTTTCAAAGGCTCAGGAGTGAGCTTGATTAGCAAAATCAACAAAGAGATGCAAATAGGCTGCAGCAAAAAGGTGCTTTGTAAGGCTGGGAGTCGGGGCCTGCCTGGTGGGAAGCAGCAGCTCTGCGTGCTGGGAAGCACTGGAGAAGGGAGGGAGGGAGGGAGTGTTATTGCCCAGAAAGCAGCGGCTCTGACCAGCACACGGCTCTGTGGACACAAAGCAGCGTCTCTTCTTCAAGGTTATTTAAGAGTAAACAAGAGCTGCCGGGAGGGAAGGAGCCCAGGGCCGCCCCGGCACTCCCAGGCTGTCTTGTGAGCGCAGCAGATGGGGCACAGGCCGTGCAGGCTGGGGCAGTCCAGAAAACCCTCGCCCAGGCTTATTTCTGCAGCTGCAGATCACCTCAAAAACACAGCCCACGTCTGACTTGCCAGGGCTTCAAACACCCCACCAAGTTTCCAACAACCTTAAGGCCTTTCCTGCTCGGTGTTTGCTTTCACGTCACCTGCGGGAACGCTCGGTGCTCCACGGGCCCTCAGCTTTGCTTTGGAGGCAGAACAAGGTGAGTCAGCCCCATCCCTCACCAGCCAGCGCTGCAGGATGAGGATGTGGAGGATTAGCAGAGCAGGTCTGCTCGGCAGCTGGTGCTGAATCACAGCAAGGCAGCCCCAAGGACGGTCCCTCTTCTGCTGCCAGTGGCTCCCAAGTGCACAGGAATGCAGTGTCCCAGGCAGTCTGTTTGTGAAGGAGTGAGGCAGTTTTTAAAACATATAACAGAGACTTCTGCGGGGCTTGGTCCTTTATAAAGTAAATTTATTTGACAGGTTTATTTCTTTATCAGGTATTTGTCTAACCCCGTGACACTGAGAGACCTGATTTCCTGGTACAAATGTTAAAATGTAAACTCCCAGAGACGTGGCCTGTCACAACCAGTGTCCAAAACACCCTCACCCTGGTTTCTTGTTGAGTGTCCTGGCGTGACAGCAGGAGACCCCAGAGATGCTGGATAATCGGTGCAGTGATCACACCAGGAGAAGAGCCCCAGTGAGAGGACAGGAGACAGGCTTCTGGCCCGTCCTGGCTGAGTGGCTGGTGGATTCAGGGGTTAAAAAAAGGCCTTTTGCAAGTGCTGCCTCCATCCAACAGGATGGAGAGATTAGAAACACCTAAAGCGCCTGATGGTTTGCAGCACCACTGACTGATCAAATAAAAATATGTGAATCATAAATCAATGTAATTTAAAGCAGACTTATTTAGAAATTGAGACTGGGCACTAAGGGACTTATTCAA